>NW_027479714.1:0-74610 GCF_051014685.1 Ptiloglossa arizonensis
TATAACGTTTGACGTATAACGTATAACCTATAACGTATAACGTATAACGTATAACGTATAACGTATAACGTATAACGTATAACGTATAACGTATAACGTATAACGTATAACGTATAACGTATAACGTATAACGTATACCGTATAAAGTATAACGTATAACGTATAACGTATAACGTATGACGTATAACGTATAACGTATAACGTGTAACGTGCAACGTATAACGTATAACGTATATCGTATAACGTATAACGTATAACGTGTAACGTACAACGTATAACGTATAACGTATAACGTATAACGTATAACGTATAACGTATAACGTATAACGTATAACGTATAAAGTATAACGTAGAACGTATAACGTATAACGTATAACGTATAACGTATAACGTATAACGTATAACGTATAACGTATAACGTATAACTTTTAACGTATAACTTTTAGCGTATAACGTATAACGTATAACGTATAACGTATAACGTATAACGTATAACGTATAACGTATAAAGTATAACGTAGAACGTATAACGTATAACGTATAACGTATAACGTATAACGTATAACGTATAACGTATAACGTATAACGTATAACGTATACCGTATAAAGTATAACGTATAACGTATAACGTATAACGTATAACGTATAACGTATAACGTATAACGTATAACGTATAACGTATAACGTGTAACGTATAACGTATAACGTATATCGTATAACGTATAACGTATAACGTGTAACGTATAACGTATAACGTATAACGTATAACGTATAACGTATAACGTATAACATATAATGTATAACGCATATCCTAGAACTTATGCCGTATAACGTATGATGTATAACGTATAACGTATAACTTTTAACGTATAACGTATAACGTATAACGTATAACGTATGACGTATAACGTATAACCTATAACGTATAACGTATAACGTATAACGTATAACGTATAACTTTTAACGTATAACGTATAACGTATAACTTTTAACGTATATCGTATAACGTATAACGTATAACGTATAACGTATAACGTATAACGTATAACGTATAACGTATAACGTATAACGTATAACGTATAACGTATACCGTATAACGTATAACGTATAACGTATAACGTATAACGTATAACGTATAAAGTATAACGTAGAACGTATAACGTATAACGTATAACGTATAACGTATAACGTATAACGTATAACGTATAACGTATACCGTATAAAGTATAACGTATAACGTATAACGTATAACGTATAACGTATAACGTATAACGTATAACGTATAACGTATAACGTATAACGTATAACGTATAACGTATAACGTATAACGTATAACGTATAACGTATAACGTATAACGTAGAACGTATAACGTATAACGTATAACGTATAACGTATAACGTATAACGTATAACGTATAACGTATAACGTATAACGTATAACGTATAACGTATAACGTATAACGTATAACGTATAACGTATAACATATAATGTATAACGCATATACTAGAACTTATGCCGTATAACGTATGATGTATAACGTATAACGTATAACGTATAACGTATAACGTATAACGTATACCATATAATGTATAACGCATATCCTAGAACTTATGCCGTATAACGTATGCTGTATAACGTATAACGTATAACTTTTAACGTATAACGTATGACGTATAACGTATAACCTATAACGTATAACGTATGATGTATAACGTATAACGTATAACTTTTAACGTATAACGTATAACGTATAACGTATAACGTATGACGTATAACGTATAACCTATAACGTATAACGTATAACGTATAACGTATAACGTATAACTTTTAACGTATAACGTATAACGTATAACTTTTAACGTATAACGTATAACGTATAACGTATAACGTATAACGTATAACGTATAACGTATAACGTATAACGTATAACGTATACCGTATAAAGTATAACGTATAACGTATAACGTATAACGTATAACGTATAAAGTATAACGTAGAACGTATAACGTATAACGTATAACGTATAACGTATAACGTATAACGTATAACGTATAACGTATAACGTATACCGTATAAAGTATAACGTATAACGTATAACGTATAACGTATAACGTATAACGTATAACGTATAACGTATAACGTATAACGTATAACGTATAACGTATAACGTATAACGTATAACGTATAACGTAGAACGTATAACGTAGAACGTATAACGTATAACGTATAACGTATAACGTATAACGTATAACGTATAACGTATAACGTATAACGTATAACGTATAACGTATAACGTATAACGTATAACGTATAACATATAATGTATAACGCATATTCTAGAACTTATGCCGTATAACGTATGATGTATAACGTATAACGTATAACGTATAACGTATAACGTATAACGTATACCATATAATGTATAACGCATATCCTAGAACTTATGGCGTATAACGTATGATGTATAACGTATAACGTATAACTTTTAACGTATAACGTATGACGTATAACGTATAACCTATAACGTATAACGTATGATGTATAACGTATAACGTATGACTTTTAACGTATAACGTATAACGTATAACGTATAACGTATGACGTATAACGTATAACCTATAACGTATAACGTATAACGTATAACGTATAACGTATAACTTTTAACGTATAACGTATAACGTATAACTTTTAACGTATAACGTATAACGTATAACGTATAACGTATAACGTATAACGTATAACGTATAACGTATAACGTATAACGTATAACGTATAACGTACAACGTATAACGTATAACGTATAACGTATAACGTATAACGTATAACGTATAACGTATAACGTATAACGTATAACGTATAACGTATAACGTATAACGTATAACGTATAACGTATAACGTATAACGTATAACGTATAACGTATAACGTATAACGTATAACGTATAACGTATAACGTATAACGTATAACGTATAACGTAAAACGTATAACGTATAACGTATAACATATAATGTATAACGCATATCCTAGAACTTATGCCGTATAACGTATGATGTATAACGTATAACGTATACCTTTTAACGTATAACGTATAACGTATAACGTATAACGTATGACGTATAACGTATAACCTATAACGTATAACGTATAACGTATAACGTATAACGTATAACGTATAACATATAACATATAATGTATAACGCATATCCTAGAACTTATGCCGTATAACGTATGATGTATAACGTATAACGTATAACGTATAACGTATAACGTATAACGTATAACGTATAACGTATAACGTATAACGTATATCGTATAACGTATAACGTATAACGTGTAACGTATAACGTATAACGTATAACGTATAACGTATAACCTATAACGTATAACGTAAAACGTATAACGTATAACGTATAACATATAATGTATAACGCATATCCTAGAACTTATGCCGTATAACGTATGATGTATAACGTATAACGTATAACTTTTAACGTATAACGTATAACGTATAACGTTTAACGTATAACGTATAACGTATAACGTATAACGTATAACGTATAACGTATAACGTATAACGTATAACGTATAACGTATAACGTATAACGTAGAACGTATAACGTATGACGTATAACGTATAACCTATAACGTATAACGTATGATGTATAACGTATAACGTATAACTTTTAACGTATAACGTATAACGTATAACGTATAACGTATGACGTATAACGTATAACCTATAACGTATAACGTATAACGTATAGCGTATAACGTATAACTTTTAACGTATAACGTATAACGTATAACTTTTAACGTATAACGTATAACGTATAACGTATAACGTATAACGTATAACGTATAACGTATAACGTATAACGTATAACGTATAACGTATAACGTATAACGTATACCGTATAAAGTATAACGTATAACGTATAACGTATAACGTATAACGTATAAAGTATAACGTAGAACGTATAACGTATAACGTATAACGTATAACGTATAACGTATAACGTATAACGTATAACGTATAACGTATACCGTATAAAGTATAACGTATAACGTATAACGTATAACGTATAACGTATAACGTATAACGTATAACGTATAACGTATAACGTATAACGTATAACGTATAACGTATAACGTATAACGTAGAACGTATAACGTAGAACGTATAACGTATAACGTATAACGTATAACGTATAACGTATAACGTATAACGTATAACGTATAACGTATAACGTATAACGTATAACGTATAACGTATAACGTATAACGTATAACGTATAACGTATAACGTATAACATATAATGTATAACGCATATTCTAGAACTTATGCCGTATAACGTATGATGTATAACGTATAACGTATAACGTATAACGTATAACGTATAACGTATACCATATAATGTATAACGCATATCCTAGAACTTATGGCGTATAACGTATGATGTATAACGTATAACGTATAACTTTTAACGTATAACGTATGACGTATAACGTATAACCTATAACGTATAACGTATGATGTATAACGTATAACGTATAACTTTTAACGTATAACGTATAACGTATAACGTATAACCTATAACGTATGACGTATAACGTATAACCTATAACGTATAACGTATAACGTATAACGTATAACGTATAACTTTTAACGTATAACGTATAACGTATAACTTTTAACGTATAACGTATAACGTATAACGTATAACGTATAACGTATAACGTATAACGTATAACGTATAACGTATAACGTATAACGTATAACGTATAACGTATAACGTATAACGTATAACGTATAACGTATAACGTATAACGTATAACGTATAACGTATAACGTATAACGTATAACGTATAACGTATAACGTATAACGTATAACGTATAACGTATAACGTATAACGTATAACGTATAACGTATAACGTAAAACGTATAACGTATAACGTATAACATATAATGTATAACGCATATCCTAGAACTTATGCCGTATAACGTATGACGTATAACGTATAACGTATAACCTATAACGTATAACGTATGATGTATAACGTATAACGTATAACTTTTAAAGTATAACGTATAACTTTTAACGTATAACGTATAACTTTTAACGTATAACGTATAACGTATAACGTATAACGTATGACGTATAACGTATAACCTATAACGTATAACGTATAACGTATAACGTATAACGTATAACTTTTAACGTATAACGTATAACGTATAACTTTTAACGTATAACGTATAACGTATAACGTATAACGTATAACGTATAACGTATAACGTATAACGTATAACGTATAACGTATAACGTATAACGTATAACGTATAACGTATAACGTATAACGTATAACGTATAACGTATAACGTATAACGTATAACGTATAACGTATAACGTATAACGTATAACGTATAACGTATAACATATAATGTATAACGCATATTCTAGAACTTATGCCGTATAACGTATGATGTATAACGTATAACGTATAACGTATAACGTATAACGTATAACGTATACCATATAATGTATAACGCATATCCTAGAACTTATGGCGTATAACGTATGATGTATAACGTATAACGTATAACTTTTAACGTATAACGTATGACGTATAACGTATAACCTATAACGTATAACGTATGATGTATAACGTATAACGTATAACTTTTAACGTATAACGTATAACGTATAACGTATAACCTATAACGTATGACGTATAACGTATAACCTATAACGTATAACGTATAACGTATAACGTATAACGTATAACTTTTAACGTATAACGTATAACGTATAACTTTTAACGTATAACGTATAACGTATAACGTATAACGTATAACGTATAACGTATAACGTATAACGTATAACGTATAACGTATAACGTATAACGTATAACGTATAACGTATAACGTATAACGTATAACGTATAACGTATAACGTATAACGTATAACGTATAACGTATAACGTATAACGTATAACGTATAACGTATAACGTATAACGTATAACGTATAACGTATAACGTATAACGTAAAACGTATAACGTATAACGTATAACATATAATGTATAACGCATATCCTAGAACTTATGCCGTATAACGTATGACGTATAACGTATAACGTATAACCTATAACGTATAACGTATGATGTATAACGTATAACGTATAACTTTTAAAGTATAACGTATAACTTTTAACGTATAACGTATAACTTTTAACGTATAACGTATAACGTATAACGTATAACGTATGACGTATAACGTATAACCTATAACGTATAACGTATAACGTATAACGTATAACGTATAACTTTTAACGTATAACGTATAACGTATAACTTTTAACGTATAACGTATAACGTATAACGTATAACGTATAACGTATAACGTATAACGTATAACGTATAACGTATAACGTATAACGTATAACGTATAACGTATAACGTATAACGTATAACGTATACCGTATAACGTATAACGTATAACGTATAACGTATAACGTATAACGTATAAAGTATAACGTAGAACGTATAACGTATAACGTATAACGTATAACGTATAACGTATAACGTATAACGTATAACGTATACCGTATAAAGTATAACGTATAACGTATAACGTATAACGTATAACGTATAACGTATAACGTATAACGTATAACGTATAACGTATAACGTATAACGTATATCGTATAACGTATAACGTATAACGTATAACGTAGAACGTATAACGTAGAACGTATAACGTATAACGTATAACGTATAACGTATAACGTATAACGTATAACGTATAACGTATAACGTATAACGTATAACGTATAACGTATAACGTATAACGTATAACGTATAACGTATAACGTATAACGTATAACGTATAACGTATAACGTATAACGTATAACGTATAACGTATAACGTATAACGTATAACGTATAACGTATAACGTATAACGTATAACGTATAACGTATAACGTAAAACGTATAACGTATAACGTATAACATATAATGTATAACGCATATCCTAGAACTTATGCCGTATAACGTATGACGTATAACGTATAACGTATAACCTATAACGTATAACGTATGATGTATAACGTATAACGTATAACTTTTAAAGTATAACGTATAACTTTTAACGTATAACGTATAACTTTTAACGTATAACGTATAACGTATAACGTATAACGTATGACGTATAACGTATAACCTATAACGTATAACGTATAACGTATAACGTATAACGTATAACTTTTAACGTATAACGTATAACGTATAACTTTTAACGTATAACGTATAACGTATAACGTATAACGTATAACGTATAACGTATAACGTATAACGTATAACGTATAACGTATAACGTATAACGTATAACGTATAACGTATAACGTATAACGTATACCGTATAACGTATAACGTATAACGTATAACGTATAACGTATAACGTATAAAGTATAACGTAGAACGTATAACGTATAACGTATAACGTATAACGTATAACGTATAACGTATAACGTATAACGTATACCGTATAAAGTATAACGTATAACGTATAACGTATAACGTATAACGTATAACGTATAACGTATAACGTATAACGTATAACGTATAACGTATAACGTATATCGTATAACGTATAACGTATAACGTATAACGTAGAACGTATAACGTAGAACGTATAACGTATAACGTATAACGTATAACGTATAACGTATAACGTATAACGTATAACGTATAACGTATAACGTATAACGTATAACGTATAACGTATAACGTATAACGTATAACGTATAACATATAATGTATAACGCATATTCTAGAACTTATGCCGTATAACGTATGATGTATAACGTATAACGTATAACGTATAACGTATAACGTATAACGTATACCATATAATGTATAACGCATATCCTAGAACTTATGCCGTATAACGTATGATGTATAACGTATAACGTATAACTTTTAACGTATAACGTATGACGTATAACGTATAACCTATAACGTATAACGTATGATGTATAACGTATAACGTATAACTTTTAACGTATAACGTATAACGTATAACGTATAACGTATGACGTATAACGTATAACCTATAACGTATAACGTATAACGTATAACGTATAACGTATAACTTTTAACGTATAACGTATAACGTATAACTTTTAACGTATAACGTATAACGTATAACGTATAACGTATAACGTATAACGTATAACGTATAACGTATAACGTATAACGTATACCGTATAAAGTATAACGTATAACGTATAACGTATAACGTATAACGTATAAAGTATAACGTAGAACGTATAACGTATAACGTATAACGTATAACGTATAACGTATAACGTATAACGTATAACGTATAACGTATACCGTATAAAGTATAACGTATAACGTATAACGTATAACGTATAACGTATAACGTATAACGTATAACGTATAACGTATAACGTATAACGTATAACATATAATGTATAACGCATATTCTAGAACTTATGCCGTATAACGTATGATGTATAACGTATAACGTATAACGTATAACGTATAACGTATAACGTATACCATATAATGTATAACGCATATCCTAGAACTTATGGCGTATAACGTATGATGTATAACGTATAACGTATAACTTTTAACGTATAACGTATAACGTATAACGTATAACGTATGACGTATAACGTATAACCTATAACGTATAACGTATAACGTATAACGTATAACGTATAACTTTTAACGTATAACGTATAACGTATAACTTTTAACGTATAACGTATAACGTATAACGTATAACGTATAACGTATAACGTATAACGTATAACGTATAACGTATAACGTATAACGTATAACGTATAACGTATAACGTATAACGTATAACGTATAACGTATAACGTATAACGTATAACGTATAACGTATAACGTATAACGTATAACGTATAACGTATAACGTATAACGTATAACGTATAACGTATAACGTATAACGTATAACGTATAACGTATAACATATAATGTATAACGCATATTCTAGAACTTATGCCGTATAACGTATGATGTATAACGTATAACGTATAACGTATATCGTATAACGTATAACGTATACCATATAATGTATAACGCATATCCTAGAACTTATGGCGTATAACGTATGATGTATAACGTATGACGTATAACTTTTAACGTATAACGTATGACGTATAACGTATAACCTATAACGTATAACGTATGATGTATAACGTATAACGTATAACTTTTAACGTATAACGTATAACGTATAACGTATAACGTATAACGTATGACGTATAACGTATAACTTTTAACGTATAACGTATAACGTATAACTTTTAACGTATAACGTATAACGTATAACGTATAACGTATAACGTATACCGTATAACGTATAGCGTATAACGTATAACGTATAACGTATAACGTATAACGTATAAAGTATAACGTAGAACGTATAACGTATAACGTATAACGTATAACGTATAACGTATAACGTATAACGTATAACGTATACCGTATAAAGTATAACGTATAACGTATAACGTATAACGTATAACGTATAACGTATAACGTATAACGTATAACGCATAACGTATAACGTATAACGTATAACGTATAACGTATAACGTATAACGTATAACGTAGAACGTATAACGTAGAACGTATAACGTATAACGTATAACGTATAACGTATAACGTATAACGTATAACGTATAACGTATAACGTATAACGTATAACGTATAACGTATAACGTATAACGTATAACGTATAACGTATAACGTATAACGTATAACATATAATGTATAACGCATATTCTAGAACTTATGCCGTATAACGTATGATGTATAACGTATAACGTATAACGTATAACGTATAACGTATAACGTATAACGTATAACGTATACCGTATAAAGTATAACGTATAACGTATAACGTATAACGTATAACGTATAACGTATAACGTATAACGTATAACGTATAACGTATAACGTATAACGTATAACGTATAACGTATAACGTAGAACGTATAACGTAGAACGTATAACGTATAACGTATAACGTATAACGTATAACGTATAACGTATAACGTATAACGTATAACGTATAACGTATAACGTATAACGTATAACGTATAACGTAGAACGTATAACGTATAACGTATAACGTATAACGTATAACGTATAACGTATAACGTATAACGTATAACGTATAACGTATAACGTATAACGTATAACGTACAACGTATAACGTATAACGTATAACATATAATGTATAACGCATATTCTAGAACTTATGCCGTATAACGTATGATGTATAACGTATAACGTATAACGTATAACGTATAACGTATAACGTATACCATATAATGTATAACGCATATCCTAGAACTTATGCCGTATAACGTATGATGTATAACGTATAACGTATAACTTTTAACGTATAACGTATGACGTATAACGTATAACCTATAACGTATAACGTATGATGTATAACGTATAACGTATAACTTTTAACGTATAACGTATAACGTATAACGTATAACGTATAACGTATGACGTATAACGTATAACCTATAACGTATAACGTATAACGTATAACGTATAACGTATAACTTTTAACGTATAACGTATAACGTATAACTTTTAACGTATAACGTATAACGTATAACGTATAACGTATAACGTATAACGTATAACGTATAACGTATAACGTATAACGTATAACGTATAACGTATAACGTATACCGTATAAAGTATAACGTATAACGTATAACGTATAACGTATAACGTATATAGTATAACGTAGAACGTATAACGTATAACGTATAACGTATAACGTATAACGTATAACGTATAACGTATAACGTATAACGTATACCGTATAAAGTATAACGTATAACGTATAACGTATAACGTATAACGTATAACGTATAACGTATAACGTATAACGTATAACGTATAACGTATAACGTATAACGTATAACGTATAACGTAGAACGTATAACGTAGAACGTATAACGTATAACGTATAACGTATAACGTATAACGTATAACGTATAACGTATAACGTATAACGTATAACGTATAACGTATAACGTATAACGTATAACGTATAACGTATAACGTATAACGTATAACGTATAACGTATAACGTATAACATATAATGTATAACGCATATTCTAGAACTTATGCCGTATAACGTATGATGTATAACGTATAACGTATAACGTATAACGTATAACGTATAACGTATACCATATAATGTATAACGCATATCCTAGAACTTATGGCGTATAACGTATGATGTATAACGTATAACGTATAACTTTTAACGTATAACGTATGACGTATAACGTATAACCTATAACGTATAACGTATAACGTATAACGTATAACGTATAACTTTTAACGTATAACGTATAACGTATAACTTTTAACGTATAACGTATAACGTATAACGTATAACGTATAACGTATAACGTATAACGTATAACGTATAACGTATAACGTATAACGTATAACGTATAACGTATAACGTATAACGTATAACGTATACCGTATAACGTATAACGTATAACGTATAACGTATAACGTATAACGTATAAAGTATAACGTAGAACGTATAACGTATAACGTATAACGTATAACGTATAACGTATAACGTATAACGTATAACGTATAACGTATACCGTATAAAGTATAACGTATAACGTATAACGTATAACGTATAACGTATAACGTATAACGTATAACGTATAACGTATAACGTATAACGTATAACGTATATCGTATAACGTATAACGTATAACGTATAACGTAGAACGTATAACGTAGAACGTATAACGTATAACGTATAACGTATAACGTATAACGTATAACGTATAACGTATAACGTATAACGTATAACGTATAACGTATAACGTATAACGTATAACGTATAACGTATAACGTATAACGTATAACGTATAACATATAATGTATAACGCATATTCTAGAACTTATGCCGTATAACGTATGATGTATAACGTATAACGTATAACGTATAACGTATAACGTATAACGTATACCATATAATGTATAACGCATATCCTAGAACTTATGCCGTATAACGTATGATGTATAACGTATAACGTATAACTTTTAACGTATAACGTATGACGTATAACGTATAACCTATAACGTATAACGTATGATGTATAACGTATAACGTATAACTTTTAACGTATAACGTATAACTTTTAACGTATAACGTATAACGTATAACGTATAACGTATGACGTATAACGTATAACCTATAACGTATAACGTATAACGTATAACGTATAACGTATAACTTTTAACGTATAACGTATAACGTATAACTTTTAACGTATAACGTATAACGTATAACGTATAACGTATAACGTATAACGTATAACGTATAACGTATAACGTATACCGTATAAAGTATAACGTATAACGTATAACGTATAACGTATAACGTATAAAGTATAACGTAGAACGTATAACGTATAACGTATAACGTATAACGTATAACGTATAACGTATAACGTATAACGTATAACGTATACCGTATAAAGTATAACGTATAACGTATAACGTATAACGTATAACGTATAACGTATAACGTATAACGTATAACGTATAACGTATAACGTATAACATATAATGTATAACGCATATTCTAGAACTTATGCCGTATAACGTATGATGTATAACGTATAACGTATAACGTATAACGTATAACGTATAACGTATACCATATAATGTATAACGCATATCCTAGAACTTATGGCGTATAACGTATGATGTATAACGTATAACGTATAACTTTTAACGTATAACGTATAACGTATAACGTATAACGTATGACGTATAACGTATAACCTATAACGTATAACGTATAACGTATAACGTATAACGTATAACTTTTAACGTATAACGTATAACGTATAACTTTTAACGTATAACGTATAACGTATAACGTATAACGTATGACGTATAACGTATAACGTATAACGTATAACGTATAACGTATAACGTATAACGTATAACGTATAACGTATAACGTATAACGTATAACGTATAACGTATAACGTATAACGTATAACGTATAACGTATAACGTATTACGTATAACGTATAACGTATAACGTATAACGTATAACGTATAACGTATAACGTAAAACGTATAACGTATAACGTATAACATATAATGTATAACGCATATCCTAGAACTTATGCCGTATAACGTATGATGTATAACGTATAACGTATACCTTTTAACGTATAACGTATAACGTATAACGTATAACGTATAACGTATAACGTATAACGTATAACATATAATGTATAACGCATATTCTAGAACTTATGCCGTATAACGTATGATGTATAACGTATAACGTATAACGTATAACGTATAACGTATAACGTATACCATATAATGTATAACGCATATCCTAGAACTTATGGCGTATAACGTATGATGTATAACGTATAACGTATAACTTTTAACGTATAACGTATGACGTATAACGTATAACCTATAACGTATAACGTATGATGTATAACGTATAACGTATAACTTTTAACGTATAACGTATAACGTATAACGTATAACGTATGACGTATAACGTATAACTTTTAACGTATAACGTATAACGTATAACTTTTAACGTATAACGTATAACGTATAACGTATAACGTATAACGTATACCGTATAACGTATAACGTATAACGTATAACGTATAACGTATAACGTATAAAGTATAACGTAGAACGTATAACGTATAACGTATAACGTATAACGTATAACGTATAACGTATAACGTATAACGTATACCGTATAAAGTATAACGTATAACGTATAACGTATAACGTATAACGTATAACGTATAACGTATAACGTATAACGCATAACGTATAACGTATAACGTATAACGTATAACGTATAACGTATAACGTATAACGTATAACGTATAACGTAGAACGTATAACGTATAACGTATAACGTATAACGTATAACGTATAACGTATACCGTATAACGTATGACGTATAACGTATAACTTTTAACGTATAACGTATAACGTATAACTTTTAACGTATAACGTATAACGTATAACGTATAACGTATAACGTATAACGTATACCGTATAACGTATAACGTATAACGTATAACGTATAACGTATAACGTATAAAGTATAACGTAGAACGTATAACGTATAACGTATAACGTATAACGTATAACGTATAACGTATAACGTATAACGTATACCGTATAAAGTATAACGTATAACGTATAACGTATAACGTATAACGTATAACGTATAACGTATAACGTATAACGCATAACGTATAACGTATAACGTATAACGTATAACGTATAACGTATAACGTATAACGTATAACGTATAACGTAGAACGTATAACGTATAACGTATAACGTATAACGTATAACGTATAACGTATAACGTATAACGTATAACGTATAACGTATAACGTATAACGTATAACGTATAACGTATAACGTATAACGTATAACGTATAACATATAATGTATAACGCATATTCTAGAACTTATGCCGTATAACGTATGATGTATAACGTATAACGTATAACGTATAACGTATAACGTATAACGTATAACGTATAACGTATACCGTATAAAGTATAACGTATAACGTATAACGTATAACGTATAACGTATAACGTATAACGTATAACGTATAACGTATAACGTATAACGTATAACGTATAACGTATAACGTAGAACGTATAACGTAGAACGTATAACGTATAACGCATAACGTATAACGTATAACGTATAACGTATAACGTATAACGTATAACGTATAACGTATAACGTATAACGTGTAACGTATAACGTATAACGTATAACGTATAACGTATAACGTAGAACGTATAACGTATAACGTATAACGTATAACGTATAACGTATAACGTATAACGTATAACGTATAACGTATAACGTATAACGTAGAACGTATACCGTATAAAGTATAACGTATAACGTATAACGTATAACGTATAACGTATAACGTATAACGTATAACGTATAACGTATAACGTATAACGTATAACGTATAACGTATAACGTATAACGTAGAACGTATAACGTAGAACGTATAACGTATAACGTATAACGTATAACGTATAACGTATAACGTATAACGTATAACGTATAACGTATAACGTATAACGTATAACGTATAACGTATAACGTATAACGTATAACGTATAACGTATAACGTATAACGTATAACATATAATGTATAACGCATATTCTAGAACTTATGCCGTATAACGTATGATGTATAACGTATAACGTATAACGTATAACGTATAACGTATAACGTATAACGTATACCATATAATGTATAACGCATATCCTAGAACTTATGGCGTGTAACGTATGATGTATAACGTATAACGTATAACTTTTAACGTATAACGTATGACGTATAACGTATAACCTATAACGTATAACGTATGATGTATAACGTATAACGTATAACTTTTAACGTATAACGTATAACGTATAACGTATAACGTATGACGTATAACGTATAACCTATAACGTATAACGTATAACGTATAACGTATAACGTATAACTTTTAACGTATAACGTATAACGTATAACTTTTAACGTATAACGTATAACGTATAACGTATAACGTATAACGTATAACGTATAACGTATAACGTATAACGTATAACGTATAACGTATAACGTATAACGTATAACGTATAACGTATAACGTATAACGTATAACGTATAACGTATAACGTATAACGTATAACGTATAACGTATAACGTATAACGTATAACGTATAACGTATAACGTATAACGTATAACGTATAACGTATAACGTATAACGTATAACATATAATGTATAACGCATATTCTAGAACTTATGCCGTATAACGTATGATGTATAACGTATAACGTATAACGTATAACGTATAACGTATAACGTATACCATATAATGTATAACGCATATCCTAGAACTTATGGCGTATAACGTATGATGTATAACGTATAACGTATAACTTTTAACGTATAACGTAGAACGTATAACGTAGAACGTAGAACGTATAACGTATAACGTATAACGTATAACGTATAACGTATAACGTATAACGTATAACGTATAACGTATAACGTATAACGTATAACGTATAACGTATAACGTACAACGTATAACGTATAACATATAATGTATAACGCATATTCTAGAACTTATGCCGTATAACGTATGATGTATAACGTATAACGTATAACGTATAACGTATAACGTATAACGTATAACGTATAACGTATACCGTATAAAGTATAACGTATAACGTATAACGTATAACGTATAACGTATAACGTATAACGTATAACGTATAACGTATAACGTATAACGTATAACGTATAACGTATAACGTATAACGTAGAACGTATAACGTAGAACGTATAACGTATAACGTATAACGTATAACGTATAACGTATAACGTATAACGTATAACGTATAAAGTATAAGGTAGAACGTATAACGTATAACGTATAACGTATAACGTATAACGTATAACGTATAACGTATAACGTATAACGTATAACATATAATGTATAACGCATATTCTAGAACTTATGCCGTATAACGTATGATGTATAACGTATAACGTATAACGTATAACGTATAACGTATAACGTATACCATATAATGTATAACGCATATCCTAGAACTTATGGCGTATAACGTATGATGTATAACGTATAACGTATAACTTTTAACGTATAACGTATGACGTATAACGTATAACCTATAACGTATAACGTATGATGTATAACGTATAACGTATAACTTTTAACGTATAACGTATAACGTATAACGTATAACGTATGACGTATAACGTATAACTTTTAACGTATAACGTATAACGTATAACATTTAACGTATAACGTATAACGTATAACGTATAACGTATAACGTATACCGTATAACGTATAACGTATAACGTATAACGTATAACGTATAACGTATAAAGTATAACGTAGAACGTATAACGTATAACGTATAACGTATAACGTGTAACGTATAACGTATAACGTATAACGTATACCGTATAAAGTATAACGTATAACGTATAACGTATAACGTATAACGTATAACGTATAACGTATAACGTATAACGTATAACGTATAACGTATAACGTATAACGTATAACGTATAACGTATAACGTATAACGTAGAACGTATAACGTAGAACGTATAACGTATAACGTATAACGTATAACGTATAACGTATAACGTATAACGTATAACGTATAACGTATAACGTATAACGTATAACGTATAACGTATAACGTATAACGTACAACGTATAACGTATAACATATAATGTATAACGCATATTCTAGAACTTATGCCGTATAACGTATGATGTATAACGTATAACGTATAACGTATAACGTATAACGTATAACGTATAACGTATAACGTATACCGTATAAAGTATAACGTATAACGTATAACGTATAACGTATAACGTATAACGTATAACGTATAACGTATAACGTATAACGTATAACGTATAACGTATAACGTATAACGTATAACGTAGAACGTATAACGTAGAACGTATAACGTATAACGTATAACGTATAACGTATAACGTATAACGTATAACGTATAACGTATAAAGTATAAGGTAGAACGTATAACGTATAACGTATAACGTATAACGTATAACGTATAACGTATAACGTATAACGTATAACGTATACCGTATAAAGTATAACGTATAACGTATAACGAATAACGTATAACGTATAACGTATAACGTATAACGTATAACGTATAACGTATAACGTTTAACGTATAACATGTAACGTATAACGTATAACGTATAACGTATAACGTATAACGTATAACGTATAACGTATAACGTATAACGTATAACGTATATCGTATAACGTATAAAGTATAACGTAGAACGTATAACGTATAACGTATAACGTATAACGTATAACGTATAACTTTTAACGTATAACGTATAACGTATAACTTTTAACGTATAACGTATAACGTATAACGTATAACGTCTAACGTATAACGTATAACGTATAACGTATAACGTATAACGTATTACGTATAACGTATAACGTATAACGTATAACGTATAACGTATAACGTATATCGTATAACGTATAACGTATAACGTGTAACGTGTAACGTGTAACGTATAACGTATAACGTATAACGTATAACGTATAACGTATAACGTATAACGTATAACGTATAACGTATAACGTAAAACGTATAACGTATAACGTATAACATATAATGTATAACGCATATCCTAGAACTTATGCCGTATAACGTATGATGTATAACGTATAACGTATAACTTTTAACGTATAACGTATAACGTATAACGTATAACGTATAACGTATGACGTATAACGTATAACCTATAACGTATAACGTATGATGTATAACGTATAACGTATAACTTTTAACGTATAACGTATAACGTATAACGTATAACGTATGACGTATAACGTATAACCTATAACGTATAACGTATAACGTATAACGTATAACGTATAACTTTTAACGTATAACGTATAACGTATAACTTTTAACGTATAACGTATAACGTATAACGTATAACGTATAACGTATAACGTATAACGTATAACGTATAACGTATAACGTATAACGTATAACGTATAACGTATAACGTATAACGTATAACGTATAACGTATAACGTATAACGTATAACGTATAACGTATAACGTATAACGTATAAAGTATAACGTAGAACGTATAACGTATAACGTATCACGTATAACGTATAACGTATAACGTATAACGTCTAACGTATACCGTATAAAGTATAACGTATAACGTATAACGTATAACGTATAACGTATAACGTATAACGTATAACGTATAACGTATAACGTATAACGTATAACGTATAACGTATAACGTATAACGTATAACGTATAACGTATAACGTATAACGTATAACATATAACGTATAACGTATAACGTATAACGTATAACGAATAACGTATAACGTATAACCTTATAACGTTTAACGTATAACGTGTAGCGTATAACGTATAACGTATAACGTATAACGTATAACGTATAACGTATACCGCATAACGTACAACGTATAACGTACAACGTATAACGTATAACGTATAACGTATAACGTATAACGTATAACGTATAACGTAGAACGTATAACGTATAACGTATAACGTATAACGTATAACGTATAACGTATAACGTATAACTTTTAACGTATAACTTTTAGCGTATAACGTATAACGTATAACGTATAACGTATAACGTATAACGTATAACGTATAACGTATAACGTATAACGTATAAAGTATAACGTAGAACGTATAACGTATAACGTATAACGTAGAACGTATAACGTATAACGTATAACGTATAACGTATAACGTATAACGTATAACGTATAACGTATAACGTATAACGTATAACGTAGAACGTATAACGTAGAACGTATAACGTATAACGTATAACGTATAACGTATAACGTATAACGTATAACGTATAACGTATAACGTATAACGTATAACGTATAACGTATAACGTATAACGTAGAACGTATAACGTAGAACGTATAACGTATAACGTATAACGTATAACGTATAACGTATAACGTATAACGTATAACGTATAACGTATAACGTATAACGTATAACGTAGAACGTATACCGTATAACGTATAACGTATAACGTATAACGTATAACGTATAACGTATAACGTATAACTTTTAACGTATAACTTTTAGCGTATAACGTATAACGTATAACGTATAACTTTTAACGTATAACGTATAACGTATAACGTATAACGTATAACGTATAACGTATAACGTATAACGTATAACGTATAACGTATAACGTATAACGTATAACGTATAACGTATAACGTATAACGTATAACGTATAACGTATAACGTATAACGTATAACGTATAACGTATAACGTATAAAGTATAACATATAATGTATAACGCATATTCTAGAACTTATGCCGTATAACGTATGATGTATAACGTATAACGTATAACGTATAACGTATAACGTATAACGTATAACGTATACCATATAATGTATAACGCATATCCTAGAACTTATGGCGTATAACGTATGATGTATAACGTATAACGTATAACTTTTAACGTATAACGTATGACGTATAACGTATAACCTATAACGTATAACGTATGATGTATAACGTATAACGTATAACTTTTAACGTATAACGTATAACGTATAACGTATAACGTATGACGTATAACGTATAACCTATAACGTATAACGTATAACGTATAACGTATAACGTATAACTTTTAACGTATAACGTATAACGTATAACTTTTAACGTATAACGTATAACGTATAACGTATAACGTATAACGTATAACGTATAACGTATAACGTATAACGTATACCATATAATGTATAACGCATATCCTAGAACTTATGGCGTATAACGTATGATGTATAACGTATAACGTATAACTTTTAACGTATAACGTATGACGTATAACGTATAACCTATAACGTATAACGTATGATGTATAACGTATAACGTATAACTTTTAACGTATAACGTATAACGTATAACGTATAACGTATGACGTATAACGTATAACTTTTAACGTATAACGTATAACGTATAACTTTTAACGTATAACGTATAACGTATAACGTATAACGTATAACGTATAACGTATACCGTATAACGTATAACGTATAACGTATAACGTATAACGTATAACGTATAAAGTATAACGTAGAACGTATAACGTATAACGTATAACGTATAACGTATAACGTATAACGTATAACGTATAACGTATACCGTATAAAGTATAACGTATAACGTATAACGTATAACGTATAACGTATAACGTATAACGTATAACGTATAACGTATAACGTATAACGTATAACGTATAACGTATAACGTATAACGTATAACGTATAACGTATAACGTAGAACGTATAACGTATAACGTATAACGTATAACGTATAACGTATAACATATAATGTATAACGCATATCCTAGAACTTATGCCGTATAACGTATGATGTATAACGTATAACGTATAACGTATAACGTATAACGTATAACGTATAACGTATAACGTATAACGTAAAACGTATAACGTATAACGTATAACATATAATGTATAACGCATATCCTAGAACTTATGCCGTATAACGTATGATGTATAACGTATAACGCATAACTTTTAACGTATAACGTATAACGTATAACGTATAACGTATGACGTATAACGTATAACCTATAACGTATAACGTATAACGTATAACGTATAACGTATAACGTATAACGTATAACGTATAACGTATAACGTATAACGTATAACGTATAACGTATAACGTATAACGTATACCGTATAAAGTATAACGTATAACGTATAACGTATAACGTATAACGTATAACGTATAACGTATAACGTATAACGTATAACGTATAACGTATAACGTATAACGTGCAACGTATAACGTATAACGTATATCGTATAACGTATAACGTATAACGTGTAACGTGTAACGTATAACGTATAACGTATAACGTATAACGTATAACGTATAACGTATAACGTATAACGTATAACGTATAACGTATAACGTATAACGTATAACGTATAACGTATAACGTATAACGTATAACGTATAACATATAACGTATAACGTATAACGTATAACGTATAACGAATAAAGTATAACGTATAACCTTATAACCTTTAACGTATAACGTGTAGCGTATAACGTATAACGTATAACGTATAACGTATAACGCATAACGTATACCGCATAACGTACAACGTATAACGTACAACGTATAACGTATAACGTATAACGTATAACGTATAACGTATAACGTATAACGTATAACGTATAACGTATAACGTATAACGTATAACGTATAACGTATAACGTATAACGTATAACGTATAACGAATAACGTATAACGTATAACGTATAACGTATAACGTATAACGTATAACGTATAACGAATAACGTATAACGTATAACGTATAACGTTTAACGTATAACGTTTAACGTATAACGTGTAACGTATAACGTATAACGTATAACGTATAACGTATAACGTATAACGTATAACGTATAACGTATAACGTATAACGTATAACGTATAACGAATAACGTATAACGTATAACGTATAACGTATAACGTATAACGTATAACGTATAACGTTTAACGTATAACATGTAACGTATAACGTATAACGTATAACGTATAACGTATAACGTATAACGTATAACGTATAACGTATAACGTATAACGTATAACGTATAAAGTATAACGTAGAACGTATAACGTATAACGTATAACGTATAACGTATAACGTATAACGTATAACGTATAACGTATAACGTATAAAGTATAACGTAGAACGTATAACGTATAACGTATAACGTATAACGTATAACGTATAACGTATAACGTATAACTTTTAACGTATAACTTTTAGCGTATAACGTATAACGTATAACGTATAACGTATAACGTATAACGTATAAAGTATAACGTAGAACGTATAACGTATAACGTATAACGTATAACGTATAACGTATAACGTATAACGTATAACGTATAACGTATAACGTATAACGTATACCGTATAAAGTATAACGTATAACGTATAACGTATAACGTATAACGTATAACGTATAACGTATAACGTATAACGTATAACGTATAACGTATAACGTGTAACGTATAACGTATAACGTATATCGTATAACGTATAACGTATAACGTGTAACGTATAACGTATAACGTATAACGTATAACGTATAACGTATAACTTATAACGTATAATGTAAAACGTATAACGTATAACGTATAACATATAATGTATAACGCATATCCTAGAACTTATGCCGTATAACGTATGATGTATAACGTATAACCTATAACGTATAACATATAACGTATAACGTATAACGTATAACGTATAACGTATAACATATAATGTATAACGCATATCCTAGAACTTATGCCGTATAACGTATGATGTATAACGTATAACGTATAACGTATAACGTATAACGTATAACGTATAACGTATAACGTATAACGTATAACGTATAACGTATAACGTATAACGTATAACGTATATCGTATAACGTATAACGTATAACGTGTAACGTATAACGTATAACGTATAACGTATAACGTATAACGTATAACGTATAACGTATAACGTAAAACGTATAACGTATAACGTATAACATATAATGTATAACGCATATCCTAGAACTTATGCCGTATAACGTATGATGTATAACCTATAACGTATAACTTTTAACGTATAACGTATAACGTATAACGTATAACGTTTGACGTATAACGTATAACCTATAACGTATAACGTATAACGTATAACGTATAACGTATAACGTATAACGTATAACGTATAACGTATAACGTATAACGTATAACGTATAACGTATAACGTATAACGTATAACGTATAACGTATACCGTATAAAGTATAACGTATAACGTATAACGTATAACGTATAACGTATAACGTATAACGTATAACGTATAACGAATAACGTATAACGTATAACGTGCAACGTATAACGTATAACGTATATCGTATAACGTATAACGTATAACGTGTAACGTATAACGTATAACGTATAACGTATAACGTATAACGTATAACGTATAACGTATAACGTATAACGTATAACGTATAAAGTATAACGTAGAACGTATAACGTATAACGTATAACGTATAACGTATAACGTATAACGTATAACGTATAACGTATAACGTATAACGTATAACGTATAACGTATAACTTTTAACGTATAACTTTTAGCGTATAACGTATAACGTATAACGTATAACGTATAACGTATAACGTATAACGTATAACGTATAACGTATAAAGTATAACGTAGAACGTATAACGTATAACGTATAACGTATAACGTATAACGTATAACGTATAACGTATAACGTATAACGTATAACGTATACCGTATAAAGTATAACGTATAACGTATAACGTATAACGTATAACGTATAACGTATAACGTATAACGTATAACGTATAACGTATAACGTGTAACGTATAACGTATAACGTATATCGTATAACGTATAACGTATAACGTGTAACGTATAACGTATAACGTATAACGTATAACGTATAACGTATAACGTATAACATATAATGTATAACGCATATCCTAGAACTTATGCCGTATAACGTATGATGTATAACGTATAACGTATAACTTTTAACGTATAACGTATAACGTATAACGTATAACGTATGACGTATAACGTATAACGTATAACCTATAACGTATAACGTATGATGTATAACGTATAACGTATAACTTTTAACGTATAACGTATAACTTTTAACGTATAACGTATAACTTTTAACGTATAACGTATAACGTATAACGTATAACGTATAACGTATAACGTATAACATATAATGTATAACGCATATTCTAGAACTTATGCCGTATAACGTATGATGTATAACGTATAACGTATAACGTATAACGTATAACGTATAACGTATACCATATAATGTATAACGCATATCCTAGAACTTATGCCGTATAACGTATGATGTATAACGTATAACGTATAACTTTTAACGTATAACGTATGACGTATAACGTATAACCTATAACGTATAACGTATGATGTATAACGTATAACGTATAACTTTTAACGTATAACGTATAACGTATAACGTATAACGTATGACGTATAACGTATAACCTATAACGTATAACGTATAACGTATAACGTATAACGTATAACTTTTAACGTATAACGTATAACGTATAACTTTTAACGTATAACGTATAACGTATAACGTATAACGTATAACGTATAACGTATAACGTATAACGTATAACGTATAACGTATACCGTATAAAGTATAACGTATAACGTATAACGTATAACGTATAACGTATAAAGTATAACGTAGAACGTATAACGTATAACGTATAACGTATAACGTATAACGTATAACGTATAACGTATAACGTATAACGTATACCGTATAAAGTATAACGTATAACGTATAACGTATAACGTATAACGTATAACGTATAACGTATAACGTATAACGTATAACGTATAACGTATAACGTATAACGTATAACGTATAACGTATAACGTATAACGTAGAACGTATAACGTAGAACGTATAACGTATAACGTATAACGTATAACGTATAACGTATAACGTATAACGTATAACGTATAACATATAATGTATAACGCATATTCTAGAACTTATGCCGTATAACGTATGATGTATAACGTATAACGTATAACGTATAACGTATAACGTATAACGTATACCATATAATGTATAACGCATATCCTAGAACTTATGGCGTATAACGTATGATGTATAACGTATAACGTATAACTTTTAACGTATAACGTATGACGTATAACGTATAACCTATAACGTATAACGTATGATGTATAACGTATAACGTATAACTTTTAACGTATAACGTATAACGTATAACGTATAACGTATGACGTATAACGTATAACCTATAACGTATAACGTATAACGTATAACGTATAACGTATAACTTTTAACGTATAACGTATAACGTATAACTTTTAACGTATAACGTATAACGTATAACGTATAACGTATAACGTATAACGTATAACGTATAACGTATAACGTATAACGTATAACGTATAACGTATAACGTATAACGTATAACGTATAACGTATAACGTATAACGTATAACGTATAACGTATAACGTATAACGTATAACGTATAACGTATAACGTATAACGTATAACGTATAACGTATAACGTATAACGTATAACGTATAACGTATAACGTATAACGTAAAACGTATAACGTATAACGTATAACATATAATGTATAACGCATATCCTAGAACTTATGCCGTATAACGTATGATGTATAACGTATAACGTATACCTTTTAACGTATAACGTATAACGTATAACGTATAACGTATGACGTATAACGTATAACCTATAACGTATAACGTATAACGTATAACGTATAACGTATAACGTATAACATATAACATATAATGTATAACGCATATCCTAGAACTTATGCCGTATAACGTATGATGTATAACGTATAACGTATAACGTATAACGTATAACGTATAACGTATAACGTATAACGTATAACGTATAACGTATATCGTATAACGTATAACGTATAACGTGTAACGTATAACGTATAACGTATAACGTATAACGTATAACCTATACCGTACAACGTAAAACGTATATCGTATAACGTATAACATATAATGTATAACGCATATCCTAGAACTTATGCCGTATAACGTATGATGTATAACGTATAACGTATAACTTTTAACGTATAACGTATAACGTATAACGTTTAACGTATAACGTATAACGTATAACGTATAACGTATAACGTATAACGTATAACGTATAACGTATAACGTATAACGTATAACGTATAACGTATAACGTAGAACGTATAACGTATAACGTATAACGTATAACGTATAACGTATAACGTATAACGTATAACGTATAACGTATAACGTATAACGTATAACGTATAACTTTTAACGTATAACGTATGACGTATAACGTATAACCTATAACGTATAACGTATGATGTATAACGTATAACGTATAACTTTTAACGTATAACGTATAACGTATAACGTATAACGTATAACGTATGACGTATAACGTATAACCTATAACGTATAACGTATAACGTATAACGTATAACGTATAACTTTTAACGTATAACGTATAACGTATAACTTTTAACGTATAACGTATAACGTATAACGTATAACGTATGACGTATAACGTATAACCTATAACGTATAACGTATAACGTATAACGTATAACGTATAACTTTTAACGTATAACGTATAACGTATAACTTTTAACGTATAACGTATAACGTATAACGTATAACGTATAACGTATACCGTATAACGTATAACGTATAACGTATAACGTATAACGTATAACGTATAAAGTATAACGTAGAACGTATAACGTATAACGTATAACGTATAACGTATAACGTATAACGTATAACGTATAACGTATAACGTATACCGTATAAAGTATAACGTATAACGTATAACGTATAACGTATAACGTATAACGTATAACGTATAACGTATAACGTATAACGTATAACGTATAACGTATAACGTATAACGTATAACGTATAACGTAGAACGTATAACGTAGAACGTATAACGTATAACGTATAACGTATAACGTATAACGTATAACGTATAACGTATAACGTATAACGTATAACGTATAACGTATAACGTATAACGTATAACGTATAACGTATAACGTATAACGTATAACATATAATGTATAACGCATATTCTAGAACTTATGCCGTATAACGTATGATGTATAACGTATAACGTATAACGTATAACGTATAACGTATAACGTATAACGTATACCATATAATGTATAACGCATATCCTAGAACTTATGCCGTATAACGTATGATGTATAACGTATAACGTATAACTTTTAACGTATAACGTATGACGTATAACGTATAACCTATAACGTATAACGTATGATGTATAACGTATAACGTATAACTTTTAACGTATAACGTATAACGTATAACGTATAACGTATGACGTATAACGTATAACCTATAACGTATAACGTATAACGTATAACGTATAACGTATAACTTTTAACGTATAACGTATAACGTATAACTTTTAACGTATAACGTATAACGTATAACGTATAACGTATAACGTATAACGTATAACGTATAACGTATAACGTATAACGTATAACGTATACCGTATAATGTATAACGTATAACGTATAACGTATAACGTATAACGTATAAAGTATAACGTAGAACGTATAACGTATAACGTATAACGTATAACGTATAACGTATAACGTATAACGTATAACGTATAACGTATAACGTATAACGTATACCGTATAAAGTATAACGTATAACGTATAACGTATAACGTATAACGTATAACGTATAACGTATAACGTATAACGTATAACGTATAACGTATAACGTATAACGTATAACGTATAACGTAGAACGTATAACGTAGAACGTATAACGTATAACGTATAACGTATAACGTATAACGTATAACGTATAACGTATAACGTATAACGTATAACGTATAACGTATAACGTATAACGTATAACGTATAACGTATAACGTATAACGTATAACGTATAACGTATAACATATAATGTATAACGCATATTCTAGAACTTATGCCGTATAACGTATGATGTATAACGTATAACGTATAACGTATAACGTATAACGTATACCATATAATGTATAACGCATATCCTAGAACTTATGGCGTATAACGTATGATGTATAACGTATAACGTATAACTTTTAACGTATAACGTATGACGTATAACGTATAACCTATAACGTATAACGTATGATGTATAACGTATAACGTATAACTTTTAACGTATAACGTATAACGTATAACGTATAACGTATGACGTATAACGTATAACCTATAACGTATAACGTATAACGTATAACGTATAACGTATAACTTTTAACGTATAACGTATAACGTATAACTTTTAACGTATAACGTATAACGTATAACGTATAACGTATAACGTATAACGTATAACGTATAACGTATAACGTATAACGTATAACGTATAACGTATAACGTATAACGTATAACGTATAACGTATAACGTATAACGTATAACGTATAACGTATAACGTATAACGTATAACGTATAACGTATAACGTATAACGTATAACGTATAACGTATAACGTATAACGTATAACGTATAACGTATAACGTATAACGTATAACGTAAAACGTATAACGTATAACGTATAACATATAATGTATAACGTATAACGTATAACGTATAACGTATAACGTATAACGTATAACGTATAACGTATAACGTATATCGTATAACGTATAACGTATAACGTATAACGTAGAACATATAACGTAGAACGTATAACGTATAAAGTATAACGTATAAAGTATAACGTATAACGTATAACGTATAACGTATAACGTATAACGTATAACGTATAACGTATAACGTATAACTTTTAACGTATAACGTATAACGTATAACGTATAACGTATAACGTATAACGTATAACGTATAACGTATAACGTATAACGTATAACGTATAACGTATAACGTATAACGTATAACGTATAACGTATAACGTATAACGTATAACGTATAACGTATAACGTATAACGTATAACGTATAACGTATAACGTATAACGTATAACGTATAACGTATAACGTATAACGTATAACGTATAACGTATAACGTATAACGTATAACCTATAACGTATAACGTATAACGTATAACGTATAACGTATAACTTTTAACGTATAACGTATAACGTATAACTTTTAACGTATAACGTATAACGTATAACGTATAACGTATAACGTATAACGTATAACGTATAACGTATAACGTATAACGTATACCGTATAAAGTATAACGTATAACGTATAACGTATAACGTATAACGTATAAAGTATAACGTAGAACGTATAACGTATAACGTATAACGTATAACGTATAACGTATAACGTATAACGTATAACGTATAACGTATACCGTATAAAGTATAACGTATAACGTATAACGTATAACGTATAACGTATAACGTATAACGTATAACGTATAACGTATAACGTATAACGTATAACGTATAACGTATAACGTATAACGTAGAACGTATAACGTAGAACGTATAACGTATAACGTATAACGTATAACGTATAACGTATAACGTATAACGTATAACGTATAACGTATAACGTATAACGTATAACGTATAACGTATAACATATAATGTATAACGCATATTCTAGAACTTATGCCGTATAACGTATGATGTATAACGTATAACGTATAACGTATAACGTATAACGTATAACGTATACCATATAATGTATAACGCATATCCTAGAACTTATGGCGTATAACGTATGATGTATAACGTATAACGTATAACTTTTAACGTATAACGTATGACGTATAACGTATAACCTATAACGTATAACGTATGATGTATAACGTATAACGTATAACTTTTAACGTATAACGTATAACGTATAACGTATAACGTATGACGTATAACGTATAACCTATAACGTATAACGTATAACGTATAACGTATAACGTATAACTTTTAACGTATAACGTATAACGTATAACTTTTAACGTATAACGTATAACGTATAACGTATAACGTATAACGTATAACGTATAACGTATAACGTATAACGTATAACGTATAACGTATAACGTATAACGTATAACGTATAACGTATAACGTATAACGTATAACGTATAACGTATAACGTATAACGTATAACGTATAACGTATAACGTATAACGTATAACGTATAACGTATAACGTATAACGTAAAACGTATAACGTATAACGTATAACATATAATGTATAACGCATATCCTAGAACTTATGCCGTATAACGTATGATGTATAACGTATAACGTATACCTTTTAACGTATAACGTATAACGTATAACGTATAACGTATAACGTATAACGTATAACGTATAACATATAATGTATAACGCATATTCTAGAACTTATGCCGTATAACGTATGATGTATAACGTATAACGTATAACGTATAACGTATAACGTATAACGTATACCATATAATGTATAACGCATATCCTAGAACTTATGGCGTATAACGTATGATGTATAACGTATAACGTATAACTTTTAACGTATAACGTATGACGTATAACGTATAACCTATAACGTATAACGTATGATGTATAACGTATAACGTATAACTTTTAACGTATAACGTATAACGTATAACGTATAACGTATGACGTATAACGTATAACTTTTAACGTATAACGTATAACGTATAACTTTTAACGTATAACGTATAACGTATAACGTATAACGTATAACGTATACCGTATAACGTATAACGTATAACGTATAACGTATAACGTATAACGTATAACGTATAAAGTATAACGTAGAACGTATAACGTATAACGTATAACGTATAACGTATAACGTATAACGTATAACGTATAACGTATACCGTATAAAGTATAACGTATAACGTATAACGTATAACGTATAACGTATAACGTATAACGTATAACGTATAACGTATAACGTATAACGTATAACGTATAACGTATAACGTATAACGTATAACGTATAACGTAGAACGTATAACGTAGAACGTATAACGTATAACGTATAACGTATAACGTATAACGTATAACGTATAACGTATAACGTATAACGTATAACGTAGAACGTATAACGTAGAACGTATAACGTATAACGTATAACGTATAACGTATAACGTATAACGTATAACGTATAACGTATAACGTATAACGTATAACGTATAACGTATAACGTATAACGTATAACGTATAACGTATAACGTATAACGTAGAACGTATAACGTATAACGTATAACGTATAACATATAATGTATAACGCATATTCTAGAACTTATGCCGTATAACGTATGATGTATAACGTATAACGTATAACGTATAACGTATAACGTATAACGTATACCATATAATGTATAACGCATATCCTAGAACTTATGGCGTATAACGTATGATGTATAACGTATAACGTATAACTTTTAACGTATAACGTATGACGTATAACGTATAACCTATAACGTATAACGTATGATGTATAACGTATAACGTATAACTTTTAACGTATAACGTATAACGTATAACGTATAACGTATGACGTATAACGTATAACCTATAACGTATAACGTATAACGTATAACGTATAACGTATAACTTTTAACGTATAACGTATAACGTATAACTTTTAACGTATAACGTATAACGTATAACGTATAACGTATAACGTATAACGTATAACGTATAACGTATAACGTATAACGTATAACGTATAACGTATAACGTATAACGTATAACGTATAACGTATAACGTATAACGTATAACGTATAACGTATAACGTATAACGTATAACGTATAACGTATAACGTATAACGTATAACGTATAACGTATAACGTATAACGTAAAACGTATAACGTATAACGTATAACATATAATGTATAACGCATATCCTAGAACTTATGCCGTATAACGTATGATGTATAACGTATAACGTATACCTTTTAACGTATAACGTATAACGTATAACGTATACCTTTTAACGTATAACGTATAACGTATAACGTATAACGTATGACGTATAACGTATAACCTATAACGTATAACGTATAACGTATAACGTATAACGTATAACGTATAACATATAACATATAATGTATAACGCATATCCTAGAACTTATGCCGTATAACGTATAACGTATAACGTTTAACGTATAACGTATAACGTATAACGTATAACGTATAACGTATAACGTATAACGTATAACGTATAACGTATAACGTATAACGTATAACGTATAACGTATAACGTATAACGTAGAACGTATAACGTAGAACGTATAACGTATAACGTATAACGTATAACGTATAACGTATAACGTATAACGTATAACGTATAACGTATAACTTTTAACGTATAACGTATAACGTAGAACGTATACCGTATAAAGTATAACGTATGATGTATAACGTATAACGTATAACTTTTAACGTATAACGTATAACGTATAACGTATAACGTATAACGTATAACGTATAACGTATAACGTAGAACGTATAACGTAGAACGTATAACGTATAACGTATAACGTATAACGTATAACGTATAACGTATAACGTATAACGTATAACGTATAACGTATAACGTATAACGTATAACGTATAACGTATAACGTATAACATATAATGTATAACGCATATTCTAGAACTTATGCCGTATAACGTATGATGTATAACGTATAACGTATAACGTATAACGTATAACGTATAACGTATAACGTATACCATATAATGTATAACGCATATCCTAGAACTTATGGCGTATAACGTATGATGTATAACGTATAACGTATAACTTTTAACGTATAACGTATGACGTATAACGTATAACCTATAACGTATAACGTATGATGTATAACGTATAACGTATAACTTTTAACGTATAACGTATAACGTATAACGTATAACGTATGACGTATAACGTATAACCTATAACGTATAACGTATAACGTATAACGTATAACGTATAACGTATAACTTTTAACGTATAACGTATAACGTATAACTTTTAACGTATAACGTATAACGTATAACGTATAACGTATAACGTATAACGTATAACGTATAACGTATAACGTATAACGTATAACGTATAACGTATAACGTATAACGTATAACGTATAACGTATAACGTATAACGTATAACGTATAACGTATAACGTATAACGTATAACGTATAACGTATAACGTATAACGTAAAACGTATAACGTATAACGTATAACATATAATGTATAACGCATATCCTAGAACTTATGCCGTATAACGTATGATGTATAACGTATAACGTATACCTTTTAACGTATAACGTATAACGTATAACGTATACCTTTTAACGTATAACGTATAACGTATAACGTATAACGTATGACGTATAACGTATAACCTATAACGTATAACGTATAACGTATAACGTATAACGTATAACGTATAACATATAACATATAATGTATAACGCATATCCTAGAACTTATGCCGTATAACGTATGATGTATAACGTATAACGTATAACGTATAACGTATAACGTATAACGTATAACGTATAACGTATAACGTATAACGTATAACGTATAACGTATAACGTATAACGTAAAACGTATAACGTATAAAGTATAACATATAATGTATAACGCATATCCTAGAACTTATGCCGTATAACGTATGATGTATAACGTATAACGTATAACTTTTAACGTATAACGTATAACGTATAACGTTTAACGTATAACGTATAACGTATAACGTATAACGTATAACGTATAACGTATAACGTATAACGTATAACGTATAACGTAGAACGTATAACGTATAACGTATAACGTATAACGTATAACGTATAACGTATAACGTATAACGTATAACGTATAACTTTTAACGTATAACGTATAACGTAGAACGTATACCGTATAAAGTATAACGTATGATGTATAACGTATAACGTATAACTTTTAACGTATAACGTATAACGTATAACGTATAACGTATAACGTATAACGTATAACGTATAACGTAGAACGTATAACGTAGAACGTATAACGTATAACGTATAACGTATAACGTATAACGTATAACGTATAACGTATAACGTATAACGTATAACGTATAACGTATAACGTATAACGTATAACGTATAACGTATAACGTATAACGTATAACGTATAACGTATAACGTAGAACGTATAACGTAGAACGTATAACGTATAACGTATAACGTATAACGTATAACGTATAACGTATAACGTATAACGTATAACGTATAACGTAAAACGTATAACGTATAACGTATAACATATAATGTATAACGCATATCCTAGAACTTATGCCGTATAACGTATGATGTATAACGTATAACGTATACCTTTTAACGTATAACGTATAACGTATAACGTATACCTTTTAACGTATAACGTATAACGTATAACGTATAACGTATGACGTATAACGTATAACCTATAACGTATAACGTATAACGTATAACGTATAACGTATAACGTATAACATATAACATATAATGTATAACGCATATCCTAGAACTTATGCCGTATAACGTATGATGTATAACGTATAACGTATAACGTATAACGTATAACGTATAACGTATAACGTATAACGTATAACGTATAACGTATAACGTATAACGTATAACGTAAAACGTATAACGTATAAAGTATAACATATAATGTATAACGCATATCCTAGAACTTATGCCGTATAACGTATGATGTATAACGTATAACGTATAACTTTTAACGTATAACGTATAACGTATAACGTTTAACGTATAACGTATAACGTATAACGTATAACGTATAACGTATAACGTATAACGTATAACGTATAACGTATAACGTATAACGTATAACGTATAACGTATAACGTAGAACGTATAACGTAGAACGTATAACGTATAACGTATAACGTATAACGTATAACGTATAACGTATAACGTATAACGTATAACGTATAACGTATAACGTATAACTTTTAACGTATAACGTATGACGTATAACGTATAACCTATAACGTATAACGTATGATGTATAACGTATAACGTATAACTTTTAACGTATAACGTATAACGTATAACGTATAACGTATGACGTATAACGTATAACCTATAACGTATAACGTATAACGTATAACGTATAACGTATAACTTTTAACGTATAACGTATAACGTATAACTTTTAACGTATAACGTATAACGTATAACGTATAACGTATAACGTATACCGTATAAAGTATAACGTATAACGTATAACGTATAACGTATAACGTATAACGTATAACGTATAACGTATAACGTATAACGTATAACGTATAACGTATAACGTATAACGTATAACGTATAACGTATAACGTATAACGTATAAAGTATAACGTAGAACGTATAACGTATAACGTATAACGTATACCGTATAACGTATAACGTATAACGTATAACGTATAACGTATAACGTATAAAGTATAACGTAGAACGTATAACGTATAACGTATAACGTATAACGTATAACGTATAACGTATAACGTATAACGTATAACGTATACCGTATAAAGTATAACGTATAACGTATAACGTATAACGTATAACGTATAACGTATAACGTATAACGTATAACATATAATGTATAACGCATATCCTAGAACTTATGCCGTATAACGTATGATGTATAACGTATAACGTATACCTTTTAACGTATAACGTATAACGTATAACGTATACCTTTTAACGTATAACGTATAACGTATAACGTATAACGTATGACGTATAACGTATAACCTATAACGTATAACGTATAACGTATAACGTATAACGTATAACGTATAACGTATAACATATAACATATAATGTATAACGCATATCCTAGAACTTATGCCGTATAACGTATGATGTATAACGTATAACGTATAACGTATAACGTATAACGTATAACGTATAACGTATAACGTATAACGTATAACGTATAACGTATAACGTATAACGTAAAACGTATAACGTATAAAGTATAACATATAATGTATAACGCATATCCTAGAACTTATGCCGTATAACGTATGATGTATAACGTATAACGTATAACTTTTAACGTATAACGTATAACGTATAACGTTTAACGTATAACGTATAACGTATAACGTATAACGTATAACGTATAACGTATAACGTATAACGTATAACGTATAACGTATAACGTATAACGTATAACGTATAACGTAGAACGTATAACGTAGAACGTATAACGTATAACGTATAACGTATAACGTATAACGTATAACGTATAACGTATAACGTATAACGTATAACTTTTAACGTATAACGTATGACGTATAACGTATAACCTATAACGTATAACGTATGATGTATAACGTATAACGTATAACTTTTAACGTATAACGTATAACGTATAACGTATAACGTATGACGTATAACGTATAACCTATAACGTATAACGTATAACGTATAACGTATAACGTATAACTTTTAACGTATAACGTATAACGTATAACTTTTAACGTATAACGTATAACGTATAACGTATAACGTATAACGTATACCGTATAAAGTATAACGTATAACGTATAACGTATAACGTATAACGTATAACGTATAACGTATAACGTATAACGTATAACGTATAACGTATAACGTATAACGTATAACGTATAACGTATAACGTATAACGTATAACGTATAACGTATAAAGTATAACGTAGAACGTATAACGTATAACGTATAACGTATACCGTATAACGTATAACGTATAACGTATAACGTATAACGTATAACGTATAAAGTATAACGTAGAACGTATAACGTATAACGTATAACGTATAACGTATAACGTATAACGTATAACGTATAACGTATACCGTATAAAGTATAACGTATAACGTATAACGTATAACGTATAACGTATAACGTATAACGTATAACGTATAACGTATAACGTATAACGTATAACGTATAACGTATAACGTATAACGTATAACGTAGAACGTATAACGTAGAACGTATAACGTATAACGTATAACGTATAACGTATAACGTATAACGTATAACGTATAACGTATAACGTATAACGTATAACGTATAACGTATAACGTATAACGTATAACGTATAACGTATAACGTATAACGTATAACATATAATGTATAACGCATATTCTAGAACTTATGCCGTATAACGTATGATGTATAACGTATAACGTATAACGTATAACGTATAACGTATAACGTATACCATATAATGTATAACGCATATCCTAGAACTTATGCCGTATAACGTATGATGTATAACGTATAACGTATAACTTTTAACGTATAACGTATGACGTATAACGTATAACCTATAACGTATAACGTATAACCTATAACGTATAACGTATGATGTATAACGTATAACGTATAACATTTAACGTATAACGTATAACGTATAACGTATAACGTATGACGTATAACGTATAACCTATAACGTATAACGTATAACGTATAACGTATAACGTATAACTTTTAACGTATAACGTATAACGTATAACTTTTAACGTATAACGTATAACGTATAACGTATAACGTATAACGTATAACGTATAACGTATAACGTATAACGTATAACGTATAACGTATAACGTATACCGTATAAAGTATAACGTATAACGTATAACGTATAACGTATAACGTATAAAGTATAACGTAGAACGTATAACGTAGAACGTATAACGTATAACGTATAACGTATAACGTATAACGTATAACGTATAACGTATACCGTATAAAGTATAACGTATAACGTATAACGTATAACGTATAACGTATAACGTATAACGTATAACGTATAACGTATAACGTATAACGTATAACGTATAACGTATAACGTATAACGTATAACGTATAACGTAGAACGTATAACGTAGAACGTATAACGTATAACGTATAACGTATAACGTATAACGTATAACGTATAACGTATAACGTATAACCTATAACGTATAACGTATAACGTATAACGTATAACGTATAACGTATAACGTATAACGTATAACATATAATGTATAACGCATATTCTAGAACTTATGCCGTATAACGTATGATGTATAACGTATAACGTATAACGTATAACGTATAACGTATAACGTATACCATATAATGTATAACGCATATCCTAGAACTTATGGCGTATAACGTATGATGTATAACGTATAACGTATAACTTTTAACGTATAACGTATGACGTATAACGTATAACCTATAACGTATAACGTATGATGTATAACGTATAACGTATAACTTTTAACGTATAACGTATAACGTATAACGTATAACGTATGACGTATAACGTATAACCTATAACGTATAACGTATAACGTATAACGTATAACGTATAACTTTTAACGTATAACGTATAACGTATAACTTTTAACGTATAACGTATAACGTATAACGTATAACGTATAACGTATAACGTATAACGTATAACGTATAACGTATAACGTATAACGTATAACGTATAACGTATAACGTATAACGTATAACGTATAACGTATAACGTATAACGTAAAACGTATAACGTATAACGTATAACATATAATGTATAACGCATATCCTAGAACTTATGCCGTATAACGTATGACGTATAACGTATAACGTATAACCTATAACGTATAACGTATGATGTATAACGTATAACGTATAACTTTTAACGTATAACGTATAACTTTTAACGTATAACGTATAACTTTTAACGTATAACGTATAACGTATAACGTATAACGTATGACGTATAACGTATAACCTATAACGTATAACGTATAACGTATAACGTATAACGTATAACTTTTAACGTATAACGTATAACGTATAACTTTTAACGTATAACGTATAACGTATAACGTATAACGTATAACGTATAACGTATAACGTATAACGTATAACGTATAACGTATAACGTATAACGTATACCGTATAACGTATAACGTATAACGTATAACGTATAACGTATAACGTATAAAGTATAACGTAGAACGTATAACGTATAACGTATAACGTATAACGTATAACGTATAACGTATAACGTATAACGTATAACGTAAAACGTATACCGTATAAAGTATAACGTATAACGTATAACGTATAACGTATAACGTATAACGTATAACGTATAACGTATAACGTATAACGTATAACGTATAACGTATAACGTATAACGTAGAACGTATAACGTAGAACGTATAACGTATAACGTATAACGTATAACGTATAACGTATAACGTATAACGTATAACGTATAACGTATAACGTATAACGTATAACGTATAACGTATAACGTATAACGTATAACGTATAACGTATAACATATAATGTATAACGCATATTCTAGAACTTATGCCGTATAACGTATGATGTATAACGTATAACGTATAACGTATAACGTATAACGTATAACGTATACCATATAATGTATAACGCATATCCTAGAACTTATGCCGTATAACGTATGATGTATAACGTATAACGTATAACTTTTAACGTATAACGTATAACGTATAACGTATAACGTATAACGTATAACGTATAACGTATAACGTATAACGTATAACGTAAAACGTATAACGTATAACGTATAACATATAATGTATAACGCATATCCTAGAACTTATGCCGTATAACGTATGACGTATAACGTATAACGTATAACCTATAACGTATAACGTATGATGTATAACGTATAACGTATAAGTTTTAACGTATAACGTATAACTTTTAACGTATAACGTATAACTTTTAACGTATAACGTATAACGTATAACGTATAACGTATGACGTATAACGTATAACGTATAACCTATAACGTATAACGTATAACGTATAACGTATAACGTATAACTTTTAACGTATAACGTATAACGTATAACTTTTAACGTATAACGTATAACGTATAACGTATAACGTATAACGTATAACGTATAACGTATAACGTATAACGTATAACGTATGACGTATAACGTATAACGTATAACGTATACCGTATAACGTATAACGTATAACGTATAACGTATAACGTATAACGTAGAACGTATACCGTATAAAGTATAACGTATAACGTATAACGTATAACGTATAACGTATAACGTATAACGTATAACGTATAACGTATAACGTATAACGTATAACGTATAACGTATAACGTATAACGTATAACGTATAACGTATAACGTATAACGTAAAACGTATAACGTATAACGTATAACATATAATGTATAACGCATATCCTAGAACTTATGCCGTATAACGTAAGACGTATAACGTATAACGTATAACCTATAACGTATAACGTATGATGTATAACGTATAACGTATAAGTTTTAACGTATAACGTATAACTTTTAACGTATAACGTATAACTTTTAACGTATAACGTATAACGTATAACGTATAACGTATAACGTATAACGTATAACGTATAACGTATAACGTATAACGTATAACGTATAACGTATAACGTAGAACGTATAACGTAGAACGTATAACGTATAACGTATAACGTATAACGTATAACGTATAACGTATAACGTATAACGTATAACGTATAACTTTTAACGTATAACGTATGACGTATAACGTATAACCTATAACGTATAACGTATGATGTATAACGTATAACGTATAACTTTTAACGTATAACGTATAACGTATAACGTATAACGTATGACGTATAACGTATAACCTATAACGTATAACGTATAACGTATAACGTATAACGTATAACTTTTAACGTATAACGTATAACGTATAACTTTTAACGTATAACGTATAACGTATAACGTATAACGTATAACGTATACCGTATAAAGTATAACGTATAACGTATAACGTATAACGTATAACGTATAACGTATAACGTATAACGTATAACGTATAACGTATAACGTATAACGTATAACGTATAACGTATAACGTATAACGTATAACGTATAACGTATAAAGTATAACGTAGAACGTATAACGTATAACGTATAACGTATACCGTATAACGTATAACGTATAACGTATAACGTATAACGTATAACGTATAAAGTATAACGTAGAACGTATAACGTATAACGTATAACGTATAACGTATAACGTATAACGTATAACGTATAACGTATACCGTATAAAGTATAACGTATAACGTATAACGTATAACGTATAACGTATAACGTATAACGTATAACGTATAACGTATAACGTATAACGTATAACGTATAACGTATAACGTATAACGTATAACGTAGAACGTATAACGTAGAACGTATAACGTATAACGTATAACGTATAACGTATAACGTATAACGTATAACGTATAACGTATAACGTATAACGTATAACGTATAACGTATAACGTATAACGTATACCATATAATGTATAACGCATATCCTAGAACTTATGGCGTATAACGTATGATGTATAACGTATAACGTATAACTTTTAACGTATAACGTATGACGTATAACGTATAACCTATAACGTATAACGTATGATGTATAACGTATAACGTATAACTTTTAACGTATAACGTATAACGTATAACGTATAACGTATGACGTATAACGTATAACCTATAACGTATAACGTATAACGTATAACGTATAACGTATAACGTATAACTTTTAACGTATAACGTATAACGTATAACTTTTAACGTATAACGTATAACGTATAACGTATAACGTATAACGTATAACGTATAACGTATAACGTATAACGTATAACGTATAACGTATAACGTATAACGTATAACGTATAACGTATAACGTATAACGTATAACGTATAACGTATAACGTATAACGTATAACGTATAACGTATAACGTATAACGTATAACGTATAACGTATAACGTAAAACGTATAACGTATAACGTATAACATATAATGTATAACGCATATCCTAGAACTTATGCCGTATAACGTATGATGTATAACGTATAACGTATACCTTTTAACGTATAACGTATAACGTATAACGTATACCTTTTAACGTATAACGTATAACGTATAACGTATAACGTATGACGTATAACGTATAACCTATAACGTATAACGTATAACGTATAACGTATAACGTATAACGTATAACGTATAACATATAACATATAATGTATAACGCATATCCTAGAACTTATGCCGTATAACGTATGATGTATAACGTATAACGTATAACGTATAACGTATAACGTATAACGTATAACGTATAACGTATAACGTATAACGTATAACGTATAACGTATAACGTATAACGTAAAACGTATAACGTATAAAGTATAACATATAATGTATAACGCATATCCTAGAACTTATGCCGTATAACGTATGATGTATAACGTATAACGTATAACTTTTAACGTATAACGTATAACGTATAACGTTTAACGTATAACGTATAACGTATAACGTATAACGTATAACGTATAACGTATAACGTATAACGTATAACGTATAACGTATAACGTATAACGTATAACGTATAACGTATAACGTATAACGTATAACGTAGAACGTATAACGTAGAACGTATAACGTATAACGTATAACGTATAACGTATAACGTATAACGTATAACGTATAACGTATAACGTATAACTTTTAACGTATAACGTATGACGTATAACGTATAACCTATAACGTATAACGTATGATGTATAACGTATAACGTATAACTTTTAACGTATAACGTATAACGTATAACGTATAACGTATGACGTATAACGTATAACCTATAACGTATAACGTATAACGTATAACGTATAACGTATAACTTTTAACGTATAACGTATAACGTATAACTTTTAACGTATAACGTATAACGTATAACGTATAACGTATAACGTATACCGTATAAAGTATAACGTATAACGTATAACGTATAACGTATAACGTATAACGTATAACGTATAACGTATGACGTATAACGTATAACCTATAACGTATAACGTATAACGTATAACGTATAACGTATAACTTTTAACGTATAACGTATAACGTATAACTTTTAACGTATAACGTATAACGTATAACGTATAACGTATAACGTATAACGTATAACGTATAACGTATAACGTATAACGTATAACGTATACCGTATAAAGTATAACGTATAACGTATAACGTATAACGTATAACGTATAAAGTATAACGTAGAACGTATAACGTAGAACGTATAACGTATAACGTATAACGTATAACGTATAACGTATAACGTATAACGTATACCGTATAAAGTATAACGTATAACGTATAACGTATAACGTATAACGTATAACGTATAACGTATAACGTATAACGTATAACGTATAACGTATAACGTATAACGTATAACGTATAACGTAGAACGTATAACGTAGAACGTATAACGTATAACGTATAACGTATAACGTATAACGTATAACGTATAACGTATAACGTATAACCTATAACGTATAACGTATAACGTATAACGTATAACGTATAACGTATAACGTATAACGTATAACATATAATGTATAACGCATATTCTAGAACTTATGCCGTATAACGTATGATGTATAACGTATAACGTATAACGTATAACGTATAACGTATAACGTATACCATATAATGTATAACGCATATCCTAGAACTTATGGCGTATAACGTATGATGTATAACGTATAACGTATAACATTTAACGTATAACGTATGACGTATAACGTATAACCTATAACGTATAACGTATGATGTATAACGTATAACGTATAACTTTTAACGTATAACGTATAACGTATAACGTATAACGTATGACGTATAACGTATAACCTATAACGTATAACGTATAACGTATAACGTATAACGTATAACTTTTAACGTATAACGTATAACGTATAACTTTTAACGTATAACGTATAACGTATAACGTATAACGTATAACGTATAACGTATAACGTATAACGTATAACGTATAACGTATAACGTATAACGTATAACGTATAACGTATAACGTATAACGTATAACGTATAACGTATAACGTAAAACGTATAACGTATAACGTATAACATATAATGTATAACGCATATCCTAGAACTTATGCCGTATAACGTATGACGTATAACGTATAACGTATAACCTATAACGTATAACGTATGATGTATAACGTATAACGTATAACTTTTAACGTATAACGTATAACTTTTAACGTATAACGTATAACTTTTAACGTATAACGTATAACGTATAACGTATAACGTATAACGTATGACGTATAACGTATAACCTATAACGTATAACGTATAACGTATAACGTATAACGTATAACTTTTAACGTATAACGTATAACGTATAACTTTTAACGTATAACGTATAACGTATAACGTATAACGTATAACGTATAACGTATAACGTATAACGTATAACGTATAACGTATAACGTATAACGTATACCGTATAACGTATAACGTATAACGTATAACGTATAACGTATAACGTATAAAGTATAACGTAGAACGTATAACGTATAACGTATAACGTATAACGTATAACGTATAACGTATAACGTATAACGTATAACGTATAACGTATACCGTATAAAGTATAACGTATAACGTATAACGTATAACGTATAACGTATAACGTATAACGTATAACGTATAACGTATAACGTATAACGTATAACGTATAACGTATAACGTAGAACGTATAACGTAGAACGTATAACGTATAACGTATAACGTATAACGTATAACGTATAACGTATAACGTATAACGTATAACGTATAACGTATAACGTATAACGTATAACGTATAACGTATAACGTATAACGTATAACGTATAACATATAATGTATAACGCATATTCTAGAACTTATGCCGTATAACGTATGATGTATAACGTATAACGTATAACGTATAACGTATAACGTATAACGTATACCATATAATGTATAACGCATATCCTAGAACTTATGCCGTATAACGTATGATGTATAACGTATAACGTATAACTTTTAACGTATAACGTATAACGTATAACGTATAACGTATAACGTATAACGTATAACGTATAACGTATAACGTATAACGTATAACGTAAAACGTATAACGTATAACGTATAACATATAATGTATAACGCATATCCTAGAACTTATGCCGTATAACGTATGACGTATAACGTATAACGTATAACCTATAACGTATAACGTATGATGTATAACGTATAACGTATAAGTTTTAACGTATAACGTATAACTTTTAACGTATAACGTATAACTTTTAACGTATAACGTATAACGTATAACGTATAACGTATGACGTATAACGTATAACGTATAACCTATAACGTATAACGTATAACGTATAACGTATAACGTATAACTTTTAACGTATAACGTATAACGTATAACTTTTAACGTATAACGTATAACGTATAACGTATAACGTATAACGTATAACGTATAACGTATAACGTATAACGTATAACGTATAACGTATAACGTATAACGTATAACGTATACCGTATAACGTATAACGTATAACGTATAACGTATAACGTATAACGTAGAACGTATACCGTATAAAGTATAACGTATAACGTATAACGTATAACGTATAACGTATAACGTATAACTTTTAACGTATAACGTATAACTTTTAACGTATAACGTATAACGTATAACGTATAACGTATGACGTATAACGTATAACGTATAACCTATAACGTATAACGTATAACGTATAACGTATAACGTATAACTTTTAACGTATAACGTATAACGTATAACTTTTAACGTATAACGTATAACGTATAACGTATAACGTATAACGTATAACGTATAACGTATAACGTATAACGTATAACGTATAACGTATAACGTATAACGTATAACGTATAACGTATACCGTATAACGTATAACGTATAACGTATAACGTATAACGTATAACGTAGAACGTATACCGTATAAAGTATAACGTATAACGTATAACGTATAACGTATAACGTATAACGTATAACGTATAACGTATAACGTATAACGTATAACGTAGAACGTATAACGTAGAACGTATAACGTATAACGTATAACGTATAACGTATAACGTATAACGTATAACGTATAACGTATAACGTATAACGTATAACGTATAACGTATAACGTATAACGTATAACGTATAACGTATAACGTATAACGTATAACATATAATGTATAACGCATATTCTAGAACTTATGCCGTATAACGTATGATGTATAACGTATAACGTATAACGTATAACGTATAACGTATAACGTATACCATATAATGTATAACGCATATCCTAGAACTTATGCCGTATAACGTATGATGTATAACGTATAACGTATAACTTTTAACGTATAACGTATAACGTATAACGTATAACGTATAACGTATAACGTATAACGTATAACGTATAACGTATAACGTAAAACGTATAACGTATAACGTATAACATATAATGTATAACGCATATCCTAGAACTTATGCCGTATAACGTATGACGTATAACGTATAACGTATAACCTATAACGTATAACGTATGATGTATAACGTATAACGTATAAGTTTTAACGTATAACGTATAACTTTTAACGTATAACGTATAACTTTTAACGTATAACGTATAACGTATAACGTATAACGTATGACGTATAACGTATAACCTATAACGTATAACGTATAACGTATAACGTATAACGTATAACTTTTAACGTATAACGTATAACGTATAACTTTTAACGTATAACGTATAACGTATAACGTATAACGTATAACGTATAACGTATAACGTATAACGTATAACGTATAACGTATAACGTATAACGTATAACGTATACCGTATAACGTATAACGTATAACGTATAACGTATAACGTATAACGTAGAACGTATACCGTATAAAGTATAACGTATAACGTATAACGTATAACGTATAACGTATAACGTATAACGTATAACGTATAACGTATAACGTATAACGTATAACGTATAACGTATAACGTATAACGTATAACGTATAACGTATAACGTATAACGTATAACGTAGAACGTATAACGTAGAACCTATAACGTATAACGTATAACGTATAACGTATAACGTATAACGTATAACGTATAACGTATAACGTATAACGTATAACGTATAACGTATAACGTATAACGTATAACGTATAACGTATAACGTATAACGTATAACATATAATGTATAACGCATATTCTAGAACTTATGCCGTATAACGTATGATGTATAACGTATAACGTATAACGTATAACGTATAACGTATAACGTATACCATATAATGTATAACGCATATCCTAGAACTTATGGCGTATAACGTATGATGTATAACGTATAACGTATAACTTTTAACGTATAACGTATGACGTATAACGTATAACCTATAACGTATAACGTATGATGTATAACGTATAACGTATAACTTTTAACGTATAACGTATAACGTATAACGTATAACGTATGACGTATAACGTATAACCTATAACGTATAACGTATAACGTATAACGTATAACGTATAACTTTTAACGTATAACGTATAACGTATAACTTTTAACGTATAACGTATAACGTATAACGTATAACGTATAACGTATAACGTATAACGTATAACGTATAACGTATAACGTATAACGTATAACGTATAACGTATAACGTATAACGTATAACGTATAACGTATAACGTATAACGTATAACGTATAACGTATAACGTATAACGTATAACGTATAACGTATAACGTATAACGTATAACGTATAACGTATAACGTAAAACGTATAACGTATAACGTATAACATATAATGTATAACGCATATCCTAGAACTTATGCCGTATAACGTATGATGTATAACGTATAACGTATACCTTTTAACGTATAACGTATAACGTATAACGTATAACGTATGACGTATAACGTATAACCTATAACGTATAACGTATAACGTATAACGTATAACGTATAACGTATAACATATAACATATAATGTATAACGCATATCCTGGAACTTATGCCGTATAACGTATGATGTATAACGTATAACGTATAACGTATAACGTATAACGTATAACGTATAACGTATAACGTATAACGTATAACGTATATCGTATAACGTATAACGTATAACGTGTAACGTATAACGTATAACGTATAACGTATAACGTATAACGTATAACGTATAACGTAAAACGTATAACGTATAACGTATAACATATAATGTATAACGCATATCCTAGAACTTATGCCGTATAACGTATGATGTATAACGTATAACGTATAACTTTTAACGTATAACGTATAACGTATAACATTTAACGTATAACGTATAACGTATAATGTATAACGTATAACGTATAACGTATAACGTATAACGTATAACGTATAACGTATAACGTATAACGTAGAACGTATAACGTAGAACGTATAACGTATAACGTATAACGTATAACGTATAACGTATAACGTATAACGTATAACGTACAACGTATAACTTTTAACGAATATCGTATGACGTATAACGTATAACCTATAACGTATAACGTATGATGTATGACGTATAACGTATAACTTTTAACGTATAACGTATAACGTATAACGTATAACGTATGACGTATAACGTATAACCTATAACGTATAACGTATAACGTATAACGTATAACGTATAACGTATAACTTTTAACGTATAACGTATAACGTATAACGTATAACTTTTAACGTATAACGTATAACGTATAACGTATAACGTATGACGTATAACGTATAACCTATAACGTATAACGTATAACGTATAACGTATAACGTATAACTTTTAACGTATAACGTATAACGTATAACTTTTAACGTATAACGTATAACGTATAACGTATAACGTATAACGTATACCGTATAACGTATAACGTATAACGTATAACGTATAACGTATAACGTATAAAGTATAACGTAGAACGTATAACGTATAACGTATAACGTATAACGTATAACGTATAACGTATAACTTTTAACGTATAACGTATAACGTATAACGTATAACGTATGACGTATAACGTATAACCTATAACGTATAACGTATAACGTATAACGTATAACGTATAACTTTTAACGTATAACGTATAACGTATAACTTTTAACGTATAACGTATAACGTATAACGTATAACGTATAACGTATAACGTATACCGTATAACGTATAACGTATAACGTATAACGTATAACGTATAACGTATAAAGTATAACGTATAACGTATAACGTATAACGTATAACGTATAAAGTATAACGTAGAACGTATAACGTATAACGTATAACGTATAACGTATAACGTATACCATATAATGTATAACGCATATCCTAGAACTTATGGCGTATAACGTATGATGTATAACGTATAACGTATAACTTTTAACGTATAACGTATGACGTATAACGTATAACCTATAACGTATAACGTATGATGTATAACGTATAACGTATAACTTTTAACGTATAACGTATAACGTATAACGTATAACGTATGACGTATAACGTATAACCTATAACGTATAACGTATAACGTATAACGTATAACGTATAACTTTTAACGTATAACGTATAACGTATAACTTTTAACGTATAACGTATAACGTATAACGTATAACGTATAACGTATAACGTATAACGTATAACGTATAACGTATAACGTATAACGTATAACGTATAACGTATAACGTATAACGTATAACGTATAACGTATAACGTATAACGTATAACGTATAACGTATAACGTATAACGTATAACGTATAACGTATAACGTATAACGTATAACGTATAACGTATATCGTATAACGTATAACGTATAACGTATAACGTAGAACGTATAACGTAGAACGTATAACGTATAACGTATAACGTATAACGTATAACGTATAACGTATAACGTATAACGTATAACGTATAACGTATAACGTATAACGTATAACGTATAACGTATAACGTATAACGTATAACGTATAACGTATAACGTATAACGTATAACGTATAACGTATAACGTATAACATATAATGTATAACGCATATTCTAGAACTTATGCCGTATAACGTATGATGTATAACGTATAACGTATAACGTATAACGTATAACGTATAACGTATACCGTATAATGTATAACGCATATCCTAGAACTTATGCCGTATAACGTATGATTTATAACGTATAACGTATAACTTTTAACGTATAACGTATGACGTATAACGTATAACCTATAACGTATAACGTATGATGTATAACGTATAACGTATAACTTTTAACGTATAACGTATAACGTATAACTTTTAACGTATAACGTATAACGTATAACGTATAACGTATAACGTATAACGTATAACGTATAACGTATAACGTATAACGTATAACGTATAACGTATAACGTATAACGTATAAAGTATAACGTAGAACGTATAACGTATAACGTATAACGTATAACGTATAACGTATAACGTATAACGTATAACGTATACCGTATAAAGTATAACGTATAACGTATAACGTATAACGTATAACGTATAACGTATAACGTATAACGTATAACGTATAACGTATAACGTATAACGTATAACGTATAACGTATAACGTAAAACGTATAACGTATAACGTATAACGTATAACGTATAACGTATAACGTATAACATATAATGTATAACGCATATCCTAGAACTTATGCCGTATAACGTATGATGTATAACGTATAACGCATAACGTATAACGTATAACGTATAACGTATAACGTATACCATATAATGTATAACGCATATCCTAGAACTTATGCCGTATAACGTATGATGTATAACGTATAACGTATAACTTTTAACGTATAACGTATGACGTATAACGTATAACCTATAACGTATAACGTATGATGTATAACGTATAACGTATAACTTTTAACGTATAACGTATAACGTATAACGTATAACGTATGACGTATAACGTATAACGTATAACGTATAACGTATAACGTATAACGTATAACATATAATGTATAACGCATATCCTAGAACTTATGCCGTATAACGTATGATGTATAACGTATAACGCATAACGTATAACGTATAACGTATAACGTATAACGTATACCATATAATGTATAACGCATATCCTAGAACTTATGCCGTATAACGTATGATGTATAACGTATAACGTATAACTTTTAACGTATAACGTATGACGTATAACGTATAACCTATAACGTATAACGTATGATGTATAACGTATAACATATAACTTTTAACGTATAACGTATAACGTATAACGTATAACGTATGACGTATAACGTATAACCTATAACGTATAACGTATAACGTATAACGTATAACGTATAACGTATAACGTATAACGTATAACGTATAACGTATAACGTATAACGTATAACGTATAACGTATAACGTATAACGTATAACGTATAACATATAATGTATAACGCATATTCTAGAACTTATGCCGTATAACGTATGATGTATAACGTATAACGTATAACGTATAACGTATAACGTATAACGTATACCATATAATGTATAACGCATATCCTAGAACTTATGCCGTATAACGTATGATGTATAACGTATAACGTATAACTTTTAACGTATAACGTATAACGTATAACGTATAACGTATAACGTATAACGTATAACGTATAACGTATAACGTATAACGTAAAACGTATAACGTATAACGTATAACATATAATGTATAACGCATATCCTAGAACTTATGCCGTATAACGTATGACGTATAACGTATAACGTATAACCTATAACGTATAACGTATGATGTATAACGTATAACGTATAAGTTTTAACGTATAACGTATAACTTTTAACGTATAACGTATAACTTTTAACGTATAACGTATAACGTATAACGTATAACGTATGACGTATAACGTATAACCTATAACGTATAACGTATAACGTATAACGTATAACGTATAACTTTTAACGTATAACGTATAACGTATAACTTTTAACGTATAACGTATAACGTATAACGTATAACGTATAACGTATAACGTATAACGTATAACGTATAACGTATAACGTATAACGTATAACGTATAACGTATACCGTATAACGTATAACGTATAACGTATAACGTATAACGTATAACGTAGAACGTATACCGTATAAAGTATAACGTATAACGTATAACGTATAACGTATAACGTATAACGTATAACGTATAACGTATAACGTATAACGTATAACGTATAACGTATAACGTATAACGTATAACGTATAACGTATAACGTATAACGTAGAACGTATAACGTAGAACCTATAACGTATAACGTATAACGTATAACGTATAACGTATAACGTATAACGTATAACGTATAACGTATAACGTATAACGTATAACGTATAACGTATAACGTATAACGTATAACGTATAACGTATAACGTATAACATATAATGTATAACGCATATTCTAGAACTTATGCCGTATAACGTATGATGTATAACGTATAACGTATAACGTATAACGTATAACGTATAACGTATACCATATAATGTATAACGCATATCCTAGAACTTATGGCGTATAACGTATGATGTATAACGTATAACGTATAACTTTTAACGTATAACGTATGACGTATAACGTATAACCTATAACGTATAACGTATGATGTATAACGTATAACGTATAACTTTTAACGTATAACGTATAACGTATAACGTATAACGTATGACGTATAACGTATAACCTATAACGTATAACGTATAACGTATAACGTATAACGTATAACTTTTAACGTATAACGTATAACGTATAACTTTTAACGTATAACGTATAACGTATAACGTATAACGTATAACGTATAACGTATAACGTATAACGTATAACGTATAACGTATAACGTATAACGTATAACGTATAACGTATAACGTATAACGTATAACGTATAACGTATAACGTATAACGTATAACGTATAACGTATAACGTATAACGTATAACGTATAACGTATAACGTATAACGTATAACGTATAACGTAAAACGTATAACGTATAACGTATAACATATAATGTATAACGCATATCCTAGAACTTATGCCGTATAACGTATGATGTATAACGTATAACGTATACCTTTTAACGTATAACGTATAACGTATAACGTATAACGTATGACGTATAACGTATAACCTATAACGTATAACGTATAACGTATAACGTATAACGTATAACGTATAACATATAACATATAATGTATAACGCATATCCTGGAACTTATGCCGTATAACGTATGATGTATAACGTATAACGTATAACGTATAACGTATAACGTATAACGTATAACGTATAACGTATAACGTATAACGTATATCGTATAACGTATAACGTATAACGTGTAACGTATAACGTATAACGTATAACGTATAACGTATAACGTATAACGTATAACGTAAAACGTATAACGTATAACGTATAACATATAATGTATAACGCATATCCTAGAACTTATGCCGTATAACGTATGATGTATAACGTATAACGTATAACTTTTAACGTATAACGTATAACGTATAACATTTAACGTATAACGTATAACGTATAATGTATAACGTATAACGTATAACGTATAACGTATAACGTATAACGTATAACGTATAACGTATAACGTAGAACGTATAACGTAGAACGTATAACGTATAACGTATAACGTATAACGTATAACGTATAACGTATAACGTATAACGTACAACGTATAACTTTTAACGTATATCGTATGACGTATAACGTATAACCTATAACGTATAACGTATGATGTATGACGTATAACGTATAACTTTTAACGTATAACGTATAACGTATAACGTATAACGTATGACGTATAACGTATAACCTATAACGTATAACGTATAACGTATAACGTAGAACGTATAACGTATAACGTATAACGTATAACGTATATCGTATAACGTATAACGTATAACGTGTAACGTATAACGTATAACGTATAACGTATAACGTATAACGTATAACGTATAACGTAAAACGTATAACGTATAACGTATAACATATAATGTATAACGCATATCCTAGAACTTATGCCGTATAACGTATGATGTATAACGTATAACGTATAACTTTTAACGTATAACGTATAACGTATAACATTTAACGTATAACGTATAACGTATAATGTATAACGTATAACGTATAACGTATAACGTATAACGTATAACGTATAACGTATAACGTATAACGTAGAACGTATAACGTAGAACGTATAACGTATAACGTATAACGTATAACGTATAACGTATAACGTATAACGTATAACGTACAACGTATAACTTTTAACGTATATCGTATGACGTATAACGTATAACCTATAACGTATAACGTATGATGTATGACGTATAACGTATAACTTTTAACGTATAACGTATAACGTATAACGTATAACGTATGACGTATAACGTATAACCTATAACGTATAACGTATAACGTATAACGTATAACGTATAACGTATAACTTTTAACGTATAACGTATAACGTATAACGTATAACTTTTAACGTATAACGTATAACGTATAACGTATAACGTATGACGTATAACGTATAACCTATAACGTATAACGTATAACGTATAACGTATAACGTATAACTTTTAACGTATAACGTATAACGTATAACTTTTAACGTATAACGTATAACGTATAACGTATAACGTATAACGTATACCGTATAACGTATAACGTATAACGTATAACGTATAACGTATAACGTATAAAGTATAACGTAGAACGTATAACGTATAACGTATAACGTATAACGTATAACGTATAACGTATAACTTTTAACGTATAACGTATAACGTATAACGTATAACGTATGACGTATAACGTATAACCTATAACGTATAACGTATAACGTATAACGTATAACGTATAACTTTTAACGTATAACGTATAACGTATAACTTTTAACGTATAACGTATAACGTATAACGTATAACGTATAACGTATAACGTATACCGTATAACGTATAACGTATAACGTATAACGTATAACGTATAACGTATAAAGTATAACGTATAACGTATAACGTATAACGTATAACGTATAAAGTATAACGTAGAACGTATAACGTATAACGTATAACGTATAACGTATAACGTATACCATATAATGTATAACGCATATCCTAGAACTTATGGCGTATAACGTATGATGTATAACGTATAACGTATAACTTTTAACGTATAACGTATGACGTATAACGTATAACCTATAACGTATAACGTATGATGTATAACGTATAACGTATAACTTTTAACGTATAACGTATAACGTATAACGTATAACGTATGACGTATAACGTATAACGTATAACGTATGACGTATAACGTATAACCTATAACGTATAACGTATAACGTATAACGTATAACGTATAACTTTTAACGTATAACGTATAACTTTTAACGTATAACGTATAACGTATAACGTATAACGTATAACGTATAACGTATAACGTATAACGTATAACGTATAACGTATAACGTATAACGTATAACGTATAACGTATAACGTATAACGTATAACGTATAACGTATAACGTATAACGTATAACGTATAACGTATAACGTATAACGTATAACGTATAACGTATAACGTATAACGTATAACGTATAACGTATAACGTATAACGTATAACGTATAACGTATAACGTATAACGTAGAACGTATAACGTATAACGTATAACGTATAACGTATAACGTATAACGTATAACGTATAACGTATAACGTATAACGTATAACGTATAACGTATAACGTATAACGTATAACGTATAACGTATAACGTATAACGTATAACGTATAACGTATAACGTATAACATATAATGTATAACGCATATTCTAGAACTTATGCCGTATAACGTATGATGTATAACGTATAACGTATAACGTATAACGTATAACGTATAACGTATACCGTATAATGTATAACGCATATCCTAGAACTTATGCCGTATAACGTATGATTTATAACGTATAACGTATAACTTTTAACGTATAACGTATGACGTATAACGTATAACCTATAACGTATAACGTATGATGTATAACGTATAACTTTTAACGTATAACGTATAACGTATAACTTTTAACGTATAACGTATAACGTATAACGTATAACGTATAACGTATAACGTATAACGTATAACGTATAACGTATAACGTATAACGTATAACGTATAACGTATAAAGTATAACGTAGAACGTATAACGTATAACGTATAACGTATAACGTATAACGTATAACGTATAACGTATAACGTATACCGTATAAAGTATAACGTATAACGTATAACGTATAACGTATAACGTATAACGTATAACGTATAACGTATAACGTATAACGTATAACGTATAACGTATAACGTATAACGTATAACGTATAACGTATAACGTATAACGTATAACGTATAACGTATAACGTATAACGTATAACGTATAACGTATAACGTATAACGTATAACGTATAACGTATAACATATAACGTATAAAGCATAACGTAGAACGTATAACGTATAACGTATAACGTATAACGTATAACGTATAACGTATAACGTATAACGTATAACGTATAACGTATACCGTATAAAGTATAACGTGTAACGTATAACGTATAACGTATAACGTATAACGTATAACGTATAACGTATAACGTATAACGTATAACGTATAACGTATAACGTAGAACGTATAACGTAGAACGTATAACGTATAACGTATAACGTATAACGTATAACGTATAACGTATAACGTATAACGTATAACGTATAACGTATAACGTATAACGTATAACGTATAACGTATAACGTATAACGTATAACGTATAACGTAAAACGTATAACGTATAACGTATAACGTAAAACGTATAACGTATAACGTATAACGTATAACGTATAACGTATAACGTATAACGTATAACGTATAACGTATAACGTATAACGTATAACGTATAACGTATAACGTATAACGTATAACGTATAAAGTATAACGTAGAACGTATAACGTATAACGTATAACGTATAACGTATAACGTATAACGTATAACGTATAACGTATACCGTATAAAGTATAACGTATAACGTATAACGTATAACGTATAACGTATAACGTATACCATATAATGTATAACGCATATCCTAGAACTTATGCCGTATAACGTATGATGAATAACGTATAACGTATAACTTTTAACGTATAACGTATAACGTATAACGTATAACGTATGACGTATAACGTATAACCTATAACGTATAACGTATAACGTATAACGTATAACGTATAACTTTTAACGTATAACGTATAACGTATAACGTAGAACGTATAACGTATAACGTATAACGTATAACGTATAACGTATAACGTATAACGTATAAAGTATAACGTAGAACGTATAACGTATAACGTATAACGTATAACGTATAACGTATAACGTATAACGTATAACGTATACCGTATAAAGTATAACGTATAACGTATAACGTATAACGTATAACGTATAACGTATAACGTATAACGTATAACGTATAACGTATAACGTATAACGTATAACGTATAACGTATAACGTATAACGTATAACGTATAACGTATAAAGTATAACGTAGAACGTATAACGTATAACGTATAACGTATAACGTAAAACGTATAACGTATAACGTATAACGTATAACGTATACCGTATAAAGTATAACGTATAACGTATAACGTATAACGTATAACGTATAACGTACACCGTATAAAGTATAACGTATAACGTATAACGTACAACGTATAACGTACAACGTATAACGTACAACGTATAACGTATAACGTATACCGTATAAAGTATAACGTATAACGTATAACGTATGACGTATAACGTATAACCTATAACGTATAACGTATAACGTATAACGTAAAACGTATAACGTATAACGTATAACGTATAACGTATAACGTATAACGTATAACATATAATGTATAACGCATATTCTAGAACTTATGCCGTATAACGTATGATGTATAACGTATAACGTATAACGTATAACGTATAACATATAACGTATAACGTATAACGTATAACGTATAACGTATAACGTATAACGTATAACGTATAACGTATAACGTATAACGTATAACGTATAACGTAGAACGTATAACGTAGAACGTATAACGTATAACGTATAACGTATAACGTATAACGTATAACGTATAACGTATAACGTATAACGTATAACGTATAACGTAAAAAGTATAACGTAGAACGTATAACGTATAACGTATAACGTATAACGTATAACGTATAACGTATAACGTATAACGTATACCGTATAAAGTATAACGTATAACGTATAACGTATAACGTATAACGTATACCATATAATGTATAACGCATATCCTAGAACTTATGCCGTATAACGTATGATGTATAACATATAACGTATAACTTTTAACGTATAACGTATAACGTATAACGTATAACGTATGACGTATAACGTATAACCTATAACGTATAACGTATAACGTATAACGTATAACTTTTAACGTATAACGTATAACGTATAACGTATAACGTATAACGTATAACGTATAACGTATAACGTATAACGTATAACGTATAACGTATAACGTATAACGTATAACGTATAACGTATAACGTATAACGTATAACGTATAACGTATAACGTATAACGTATAACGTATAACGTATAACGTATAACGTATAACGTATAACGTATAACGTATAACGTATAACGTATAACGTATAAAGTATAACGTAGAACGTATAACGTATAACGTATAACGTATAACGTAGAACGTATAACGTATAACGTATAACGTATAACGTATAACGTATAACGTATAACGTATAACGTATAACGTATAACGTATAACGTATAACGTATAACGTATAACGTATAACGTATAACGTATAACGTATAACGTATAACGTATAACGTATAACGTATAACGTATAACGTATAACGTATAAAGTATAACGTAGAACGTATAACGTATAACGTATAACGTATAACGTATAACGTATAACGTATAACGTATAACGTATAACGTATAACGTATAACGTATAACGTATAACGTATAACGTATAACGTATAACGTATAACGTATAACGTATAACATATAACGTATAACGTATAACGTATAACGTAAAACGTATAACGTATAACGTATAACGTATAACGTATAACGTATAACGTATAACATATAATGTATAACGCATATTCTAGAACTTATGCCGTATAACGTATGATGTATAACGTATAACGTATAACGTATAACGTATAACGTATAACGTATACCATATAATGTATAACGCATATCCTAGATCTTATGCCGTATAACGTATGATGTATAACGTATAACGTATAACTTTTAACGTATAACGTATGACGTATAACGTATAACCTATAACGTATAACGTATGATGTATAACGTATAACGTATAACTTTTAACGTATAACGTATAACGTATAACGTATAACGTATGACGTATAACGTATAACCTATAACGTATAACGTATAACGTATAACGTATAACGTATAACTTTTAACGTATAACGTATAACTTTTAACGTATAACGTATAACGTATAACGTATAACGTATAACGTATAACGTATAACGTATAACGTATAACGTATAACGTATAACGTATAACGTATAACGTATAACGTATAACGTATAACGTATAACGTATAACGTATAACGTATAACGTATAACGTATAACGTATAACGTATAACGTATAACGTATAACGTATAACGTATAACGTATAACGTATAACGTATAACGTATAACGTATAACGTATAACGTATAACGTATAACGTATAACGTATAACGTATAACGTATAAAGTATAACGTAGAACGTATAACGTATAACGTATAACGTATAACGTATAACGTATAACGTATAACGTATAACGTATAACGTATAAAGTATAACGTATAACGTATAACGTATAACGTATAACGTATAACGTATAACGTATAACGTATAACGTATAACGTATAACGTATAACGTATAACGTATAACGTATAACGTATAACGTATAACGTATAACGTATAACGTAAAACGTATAACGTATAACGTATAACGTATAACGTATAACGTATAACGTATAACATATAATGTATAACGCATATTCTAGAACTTATGCCGTATAACGTATGATGTATAACGTATAACGTATAACGTATAACGTATAACGTATAACGTATAACGTATACCATATAATGTATAACGCATATCCTAGATCTTATGCCGTATAACGTATGATGTATAACGTATAACGTATAACTTTTAACGTATAACGTATGACGTATAACGTATAACCTATAACGTATAACGTATGATGTATAACGTATAACGTATAACGTATAACTTTTAACGTATAACGTATAACGTATAACGTATAACGTATGACGTATAACGTATAACCTATAACGTATAACGTATAACGTATAACGTATAACGTATAACTTTTAACGTATAACGTATAACTTTTAACGTATAACGTATAACGTATAACGTATAACGTATAACGTATAACGTATAACGTATAACGTATAACGTATAACGTATAACGTATAACGTATAACGTATAAGGTATAACGTATAACGTATAACGTATAACGTATAACGTATAACGTATAACGTATAACGTATAACGTATAACGTATAACGTATAACGTATAACGTAAAACGTATAACGTATAACGTATAACATATAATGTATAACGCATATCCTAGAACTTATGCCGTATAACGTATGATGTATAACGTATAACGTATACCTTTTAACGTATAACGTATAACGTATAACGTATAACGTATGACGTATAACGTATAACCTATAACGTATAACGTATAACGTATAACGTATAACGTATAACGTATAACATATAACATATAATGTATAACGCATATCCTAGAACTTATGCCGTATAACGTATGATGAATAACGTATAACGTATAACTTTTAACGTATAACGTATAACGTATAACGTATAACGTATGACGTATAACGTATAACCTATAACGTATAACGTATAACGTATAACGTATAACGTATAACTTTTAACGTATAACGTATAACGTATAACGTAGAACGTATAACGTATAACGTATAACGCATAACGTATAACGTATAACGTATGACGTATAACGTATAACATATAATGTATAACGCATATTCTAGAACTTATGCCGTATAACGTATGATGTATAACGTATAACGTATAACGTATAACGTATAACGTATAACGTATACCGTATAATGTATAACGCATATCCTAGAACTTATGCCGTATAACGTATGATTTATAACGTATAACGTATAACTTTTAACGTATAACGTATGACGTATAACGTATAACCTATAACGTATAACGTATGATGTATAACGTATAACTTTTAACGTATAACGTATAACGTATAACTTTTAACGTATAACGTATAACGTATAACGTATAACGTATAACGTATAACGTATAACGTATAACGTATAACGTATAACGTATAACGTATAACGTATAACGTATAACGTATAAAGTATAACGTAGAACGTATAACGTATAACGTATAACGTATAACGTATAACGTATAACGTATAACGTATAACGTATACCGTATAAAGTATAACGTATAACGTATAACGTATAACGTATAACGTATAACGTATAACGTATAACGTATAACGTATAACGTATAACGTATAACGTATAACGTATAACGTATAACGTATAACGTAAAACGTATAACGTATAACGTATAACGTATAACGTATAACGTATAACGTATAACATATAATGTATAACGCATATCCTAGAACTTATGCCGTATAACGTATGATGTATAACGTATAACGCATAACGTATAACGTATAACGTATAACGTATAACGTATAACGTATACCATATAATGTATAACGCATATCCTAGAACTTATGCCGTATAACGTATGATGTATAACGTATAACGTATAACTTTTAACGTATAACGTATGACGTATAACGTATAACCTATAACGTATAACGTATGATGTATAACGTATAACGTATAACTTTTAACGTATAACGTATAACGTATAACGTATAACGTATGACGTATAACTTATAACGTATAACGTATAACGTATAACGTATAACGTATAACATATAATGTATAACGCATATCCTAGAACTTATGCCGTATAACGTATGATGTATAACGTATAACGCATAACGTATAACGTATAACGTATAACGTATAACGTATACCATATAATGTATAACGCATATCCTAGAACTTATGCCGTATAACGTATGATGTATAACGTATAACGTATAACTTTTAACGTATAACGTATGACGTATAACGTATAACCTATAACGTATAACGTATGATGTATAACGTATAACATATAACTTTTAACGTATAACGTATAACGTATAACGTATAACGTATGACGTATAACGTATAACCTATAACGTATAACGTATAACGTATAACGTATAACGTATAACGTATAACGTATAACGTATAACGTATAACGTATAACGTATAACGTATAACGTATAACGTATAACGTATAACGTATAACGTATAACGTATAACGTATAACGTATAACGTATAACGTATAACGTATAACGTATAACGTATAACATATAACGTATAAAGCATAACGTAGAACGTATAACGTATAACGTATAACGTATAACGTATAACGTATAACGTATAACGTATAACGTATAACGTATAACGTATACCGTATAAAGTATAACGTGTAACGTATAACGTATAACGTATAACGTATAACGTATAACGTATAACGTATAACGTATAACGTATAACGTATAACGTATAACGTAGAACGTATAACGTAGAACGTATAACGTATAACGTATAACGTATAACGTATAACGTATAACGTATAACGTATAACGTATAACGTATAACGTATAACGTATAACGTATAACGTATAACGTATAACGTATAACGTATAACGTAAAACGTATAACGTATAACGTATAACGTAAAACGTATAACGTATAACGTATAACGTATAACGTATAACGTATAACGTATAACGTATAACGTATAACGTATAACGTATAACGTATAACGTATAACGTATAACGTATAAAGTATAACGTAGAACGTATAACGTATAACGTATAACGTATAACGTATAACGTATAACGTATAACGTATAACGTATACCGTATAAAGTATAACGTATAACGTATAACGTATAACGTATAACGTATAACGTATACCATATAATGTATAACGCATATCCTAGAACTTATGCCGTATAACGTATGATGAATAACGTATAACGTATAACTTTTAACGTATAACGTATAACGTATAACGTATAACGTATGACGTATAACGTATAACCTATAACGTATAACGTATAACGTATAACGTATAACGTATAACTTTTAACGTATAACGTATAACGTATAACGTAGAACGTATAACGTATAACGTATAACGTATAACGTATAACGTATAACGTATAACGTATAACGTATAACGTATAACGTATAACGTATAACGTATAACGTATAACGTATAACGTATAACGTATAACGTATAACGTATAACGTATAACGTATAACGTATAACGTATAACGTATAACGTATAACGTATAACGTATAACGTATAAAGTATAACGTAGAACGTATAACGTATAACGTATAACGTATAACGTAAAACGTATAACGTATAACGTATAACGTATAACGTATACCGTATAAAGTATAACGTATAACGTATAACGTATAACGTATAACGTATAACGTACACCGTATAAAGTATAACGTATAACGTATAACGTACAACGTATAACGTACAACGTATAACGTACAACGTATAACGTATAACGTATAACGTATAACGTATAACGTATAACGTAGAACGTATAACGTAGAACGTATAACGTATAACGTATAACGTATAACGTATAACGTATAACGTATAACGTATAACGTATAACGTATAACGTATAACGTAACAAGTATAACGTAGAACGTATAACGTATAACGTATAACGTATAACGTATAACGTATAACATATAATGTATAACGCATATTCTAGAACTTATGCCGTATAACGTATGATGTATAACGTATAACGTATAACGTATAACGTATAACGTATAACGTATACCATATAATGTATAACGCATATCCTAGATCTTATGCCGTATAACGTATGATGTATAACGTATAACGTATAACTTTTAACGTATAACGTATGACGTATAACGTATAACCTATAACGTATAACGTATGATGTATAACGTATAACGTATAACTTTTAACGTATAACGTATAACGTATAACGTATAACGTATGACGTATAACGTATAACCTATAACGTATAACGTATAACGTATAACGTATAACGTATAACTTTTAACGTATAACGTATAACTTTTAACGTATAACGTATAACGTATAACGTATAACGTATAACGTATAACGTATAACGTATAACGTATAACGTATAACGTATAACGTATAACGTATAACGTATAACGTATAACGTATAACGTATAACGTATAACGTATAACGTATAACGTATAACGTATAACGTATAACGTATAACGTATAACGTATAACGTATAACGTATAACGTATAACGTATAACGTATAACGTATAACGTATAACGTATAACGTATAACGTATAACGTATAACGTATAACGTATAACGTATAACGTATAAAGTATAACGTAGAACGTATAACGTATAACGTATAACGTATAACGTATAACGTATAACGTATAACGTATAACGTATAACGTATAAAGTATAACGTATAACGTATAACGTATAACGTATAACGTATAACGTATAACGTATAACGTATAACGTATAACGTATAACGTATAACGTATAACGTATAACGTATAACGTATAACGTATAACGTATAACGTATAACGTATAACGTAAAACGTATAACGTATAACGTATAACGTATAACGTATAACGTATAACGTATAACATATAATGTATAACGCATATTCTAGAACTTATGCCGTATAACGTATGATGTATAACGTATAACGTATAACGTATAACGTATAACGTATAACGTATAACGTATTACATATAATGTATAACGCATATCCTAGATCTTATGCCGTATAACGTATGATGTATAACGTATAACGTATAACTTTTAACGTATAACGTTATGACGTATAACGTATAACCGTATAACGTATAACGTATGATGTATAACGTATAACGTATAACGTATAACTTTTAACGTATAACGTATAACGTATAACGTATAACGTATGACGTATACGTATAACCTATAACGTATAACGTATAACGTATAACGTATAACGTATAACTTTTAACGTATAACGTATAACTTTAACGTATACGTATAACGTATAACGTATAACGTATAACGTATAACGTATAACGTATAACGTATAACGTATAACGTATAACGTATAACGTATAACGTATAACGTATAACGTATAAGTATAACGTATAACGTATAACGTATACGTATAACGTATACGTATAACCGTATAACGTATAACGTATAACGTATAACGTAAAACGTATAACGTATACGTATAACATATAATGTATAACGCATATCCTAGAACTTATGCCCTATAACGTATGATGTATAACGTATAACGTATACCTTTTAACGTATAACGTATAACGTATAACGTATAACGTATGACGTATAACGTATAACCTATAACGTATAACGTATAACGTATAACGTTATAACGTATAACGTATAACATATAACATATAATGTATAACGCATATCCTAGAACTTATGCCGTATAACGTATGATGAATAACGTTATAACGTATTAACTTTTAACGTATAACGTATAACGTATAACGTATAACGTATGACGTATAACGTATAACCGTATAACGTATAACGTATAACGTATAAACGTATAACGTATAACGTTTACGTATAACGTATAACGTATAACGTAGAACGTATAACGTATAACGTATAACGCATAACGTATAACGTATAACGTATGACGTATAACGTATACCTATAACGTATAACGTATAACGTATAACGTATAACGTATAACGTATAACGTAGAACGTATAACGTAGAAACGTATACCGTATAAAGTATAACGTATAACGTATAACGTATAACGTATAACGTATAACGTATACCATATAAGGTATAACGCATATCCTAGAACTTATGCCGTATAACGTATGATGAATAACGTATAACGTATAACTTTTAACGTATAACGTATAACGTATAACGTATAACGTATGACCGTATAACGTATAACCTTTAACGTATAACGTATAACGTATAACGTATAACGTTATAACTTTTAACGTATAACGTATAACGTATAACGTAGAACGTATAACGTATTAGCGTTATTACGTATAACGTTATACGTTAACGTATAACGTATATACGTATAACGTATAACATATAATGTATAACTCATAGTCTAGAACTTATGCCGTATAACGTTATGATGTATACGTATAACGTATAACGTATAACGTATAACGTATACGTATAACGTATAACGTATAACGTATAACGTATAACGTATAAAGTATAACGTAGAACGTATAACGTATAACGTATAACGTATAACGTATAACGTATAACGTATAACGTATAGACGTTATACCGTATACAGTATAACGTATAACGTATACGTATAACGTATAACGTATAACGTATACCGATATAAGTATAACGCATATCCTAGAACTTATGCCGTATAACGTATGATGAATAACGTATAACGTATAACTTTAGTAAACGTATAACGTATAACGTATAACGTTATGAACGTATACGTATAAGCTATAACGTATAACGTATAACGTATAACGTATAACGTATAACTTTAACGTATAACTGTATAACGTATAACGTAGAACGTATAACGTATAACGTATAACGTATAACGTATAACGTATAACGTATAACGTATAACGTATAACGTATAACGTATAACGTATACGTATAACGTATAACGTATAACGTATAACGTATAACGTATAACGTATAACGTATAACGTATAACGTATAACGTATAACGTATAACGTATACGTAAATACGTATAACGTATAACGTATAACGTATAACGTATAACGTATAACGTATAACGTATAACGTATAACGTATAACGTATACGTATAAGTATAACGTATAACGTATAACGTATAACGTATAACGTATAACGGTACCCGTATAAAGTATAACGTATAACGTATAAACGATACGAACGTATAACGTACTAACGTATAACGTACTAACGTATAACGTTATAACGTATACCGTATAAAAGTATAACGTATAACGTATAACGTATGACGTATACGTATAACGCTATAACGTATAACGTATAACGTATAACGTAAAACGTTATAACGTATAACGTATAACGTATAACGTATAACGTATAACGTATAACAGTATAAGGTATAACTACTATATCTAGAACTTATGCGTATAACGTAAGATGTATAACGTATAACGTATAACGTATAACGTATAACATATAACGTAGTAACGTTATAACGTATAACGTATAACGTATAACGTATAACGTATAACGTATAACGTATAACGATATAACGTATAACGTATAACGTATAACGTATAACGTAGAACGTATAACGTAGATACGTATAACGTATAACGTAAACGTTATAACGTATAACGTTATAACGCTATAACGTATAACGTATAACGTATAACGTATAACGTTAGTAACGTATAACGTATAACGTATAACGTATAACGTATAACGTATAACGTATAACGTATAACGTATACGTATAACGTATAACGTTATAACGTATAACGTATAACGTATAACGTATAACGTATAACGTATAACGTATAAAGTATAACGTAGAACGTATAACGTATAAACGTATACGTATAACGTATAACGTATAACGTATAACGTATAACGTATACCGTAAAAGTATAACGTATAACGTATAACGTATAACGTATAACGTTATACCATATAATGTATAACGCATATCCTAGAACTTATGCGTATAACGTATGATGTTATAACATATAACGTATAACTTTTAACGTTATAACGTATACGTATAACGTATACGTATGACGTATAACGTATAACCTATAACGTATAACGTATAACGTATAACGTATAACTTTAACGTATAACGTATAACGTATACGTATAACGTATAACGTATAACGTATAACGTATAACGTATAAAGTATAGCGTATAACGTATAACGTATAACGTATAACGTATAACGTATAACGTATAACGTATAACGTATAACGTATAACGTATAACGTATAACGTATAACGTATAACGTATAACGTATAACGTATAACGTATAACGTATAACGTATAACGTATAACGTATAACGTATACGTATAACGTATAAAGTATAACGTAGAACGTATAACGTATAACGTATAACGTATAACGTATAACGTATAACGTATAACGTATAACGTATAACTTTTAAACGTATAACGTATGACGTATAACGTATAACCTATAACGTATAACGTATGATGTATAACGTATAACGTATAACTTTTAACGTATAACGTATAACGTATAACGTATAACGTATGACGTATAACGTATATACCTATAACGTATAACGTTATAACGTATAACGTATAACGTATAACTTTTAACGTATAACGTATAACTTTAACGTATAACGTATAACGTATAACGTATAACGTATAACGTATAACGTATAACGTATAACGTATAACGTATAACGTATAACGTATAACGTATAACGTATAACGTATAACGTATAACGTATAACGTATAACGTATAACGTATAACGTATAACGTATAACGTATAACGTATAACGTATAACGTATAACGTATAACGTATAACGTATAACGTATAACGTATAACGTTATAACGTATAACGTATAACGTATAACGTATAACGTATAACGATAACGTATAACGTATAACGTATAACGTATAACGTATAACGTATAACGTATAACGTATAAAGTATAACGTATAACGTATAACGTATAACGTATAACGTATAACGTATAACGTATAACGTATAACGTATAACGTATAACGTTATAACGTATAACGTATAAGTACGTATAACGTATAACGTATAACGTATAAACGTATAACGTATAACGTATAACGTATAACGTATAACGTATAACGTATAACGTTAACGTATAACGTATAACGGTATAACGTATAACGTATAACGTATAACTATAACGTATAACGTATAACGTATAACGTATACGTATAACGTATAACGTATAACGTATAACGTAGAACGTATAACGTATAACCGTATAACGTATAACGTTAACGTATAACGTATAACTTATAACGTATAACGTATAACGTATAACGTATAACGTATAACGTATAACGTTATAACGTATAACGTTATAACGTATAACGTATAACGTATAACGTATAACGTATAACGTATAACGTATAACGTATAACGTATAACGTATAACGTTATAACGTATAACGTATAACGTATAACGTATAACGTATAACGTATAACGTATAACGTATAACGTATAACGTATAACGTATAACGTTATAACGTATAACGTATAACGTATAACGTATAACGTAGAACGTATAACGTATAACGTAGAACGTATAACGTATAACGTTTATAACGTATAACGTATAACGTATAACGTATAACGTATAACGTATACGTATACGTATAAAGTATAACGTATAACCGTATAAAGTATAACGTATAACGTATACCATATAATGTATAACGCATATCCTAGAACTTATGCCGTATAACGTATGATGTATAACGTATAACGTATAACTTTTAACTTAAACGTATAACGTATAACGTATAACGTATGACTATAACGTATAACCTATAACCGTATAACGTATAACGTATAACGTATAACGTATAACGTATAAACGTATAACGTATAACGTATAACGTATAACGTATACTAAACGTATAACGTATAACGTATAACGTATAACGTATAACGTATAACGTATAACGTATAACGTATAACGTATAACGTATAAACGTATAACGTATAACGTAGATAACGTATAACGTATAACGTATAACGTATAACGTTAACGTATAACGTATAACGTATAACGTATAACGTATAACGTATAACGTATAACGTATAACGTATAACGTATAACGTATAACGTATAACGTATAACGTATAACGTATAAAAGTTAACGTATAACGTATAACGTATAACGTATAACGTATAACGTATACGTATAAAGTATAAGTAACGTATAACGTATAACGTATAACGTATAACGTATAACGTTATAACGTATAACGTACACCGTTAAAGTATAACGTATAACGTATAACGTACAACGTATAACGTACATCGTATAAACGTACAACGTATAACGTATAACGTATACCGTATAAAGTATAACGTATAACGTATAACGTATGACGTATAACGTATAACGTATAACCTAGTATAACGTATAACGTATAACGTATAACGTATAACGTATAACGTATAACGTATAACGTGTAAGTATAACTGTATAACGTTAAACGTATAACGTATAAACGTATAACGTATAACGTATAACGTATAACGTATAACGTATGACGTATAACGTATAACGTATAACGTATAACGTATAACGTATAACGTAGAACGTAGAACGTAGAACGTATAACGTATAACGTATAAAGTATAACGTATAACGTATAACGTAATACGTATAACGTATAACGTATAATGTATAACGTATAACGGATAACGTATAACGTATACCGTGTAACGTATAACGTATAACCTATAACGTATAACGTATAACGGATAACGTATAACATATAATGTATAACGCATATCCTAGAACTTATGCCGTATAACGTATGATGTATAACGTATTAACGTATAACTTTTAACGTATTACGTATAACGTATAACTTTTAACGTATAACTTATAACGTATAACGTTATAACGTATAACGTATAACGTAATAACGTATAACGATAACGTATAACGTATAACGTATAACGTAATAACGTAAAACGTATAACGTATAACGTATAAACGTATACGTATAACGTATAACGTATAACGTATAACGTAATAACGTATACCGTATAACGTATAAACGTATAACGTATAACGTATAACGTATAACGTATAACGTATAACCTATTAACGTATAACGTTAACGTATAACGTATAACGTATAACCTATAACGTATAACGTATAACGTATAACGTATACGTATAAGCTATAACTATAACGTATAACGTATAACGTATAACGTATAACGTATAACGTATAACGTATAACGTATAACGTATAACGTATAACGTATAACGTATAACGTATAACGTATAACGTATTAACGTATAAACGTATAACGTATAAAGTATAACGTAGAACGTATAACGATAACGTATAACGTATAACGTATAACGTATAACGTATAACGTAAAACGTATAACGTATAACGATAACGTATAACGTATAACGTATAACTAACGTATAACGTATAACGTATAACGTATAACGTATAACGTATAACGTATAACGTATAACGTATAACGTGTAATGTATAACGTATAACTTTAACGTATACCGTGTAAACGTATAACGTATAACGTATAACGTATAAACGTATGACGTATAATCGTATAACGTATAACGTATAACGTATAACGTAGTAGACGTAGAACGTAGAACGTATAACGTATAACGAATAACGTAAAAGTATAACGTATACGTATAACGTAATACTGTATAATTACCGTATAACGGATAACGTATAACGTATACCGTGTAACGTATAACGTATAACCGTATAACGTATAACGTATAACGTATAACGTATAACGTAAACGTATAACGTATAACGTAAACGTATAACTGTATAACGTATACGTATAACGTATAACGTATAACGTAGTAACGTATAACGTATAACGTACTAACGTATAACGTATAACGTATAACGTATAACATATAACGTATAAAGTATAACGTAGAACGTAGAACGTATAACGTATAACGTATAACGATAACGTATAACGTATAACGTATAACGTATAACGTATAACGTATACCGTATAAAGTATAACGTGTAACGTATAACGTATAACGTATAACGTATAACGTATAACGTATAACGTATAACGTATAACGTATAACGTATAACGTATAACGTATAACGTATAACGTATAACGTACGAACGTATAACGTAGAACGTATAACGTATAACAGTAACGTATAACGTATAACGTATAACGTATAACGTATAACGTATAACGTATAACGTATAACGTATAACGTATAACGTATAACGTATAACGTATAACGTATAACGTATAACGTATAACGTATAACGTATAACGTAATAACGTATAACGTATAACGTACGCATAACGTATAACGTATAACGTATAACGTATAAACGTATAACGTATAACGTATAACGTATTACGTATAACGTATAACGTATAACGTATAACGTATAAAGTATAACGTAGAACGTATAACGTATAACGTATAACGTATAACGTAATAACGTATAACGTATAACGAATAACGTATACCGTATAAAGTATATCGTATAACGTATAACGTATAACGTATAACGTATACATATAATGTATAACGCATATCTAGAACTTATGCCGGTATAACGTTGATGGATAACGTATAACGTATAACTTTTAACGTATAACGTATAACGTATAACGTATACGTATGACGTATAACGTATAACCTATAACGTATGAACGTATAACGTATAACGTATAACTTTTAACGTATAACGTATAACGTAATAACGTATAACGTATAACGTATAACGTATAACGTATAACGTATAACGTAAACGTATAACGTATAACGTATAACGTATACGTATAACGTATAACGTATAACGTATAAACGTATAACGTATAACGTAAAACGTATAACGTATAACGTTAACTAACGTATAACGTATAACGTATAACGTATAACGTATAACGTATACGTATAACGTATAACGTATAACGTATAACGTATAACGTATAACGTAGAACGTATAACGTATAACGTATAACGTATAACGTATAACGTATAACGTACTATAACGTATACCGTATAAAGTATAACGTATAACGTATAACGTATAACGTATAAACGTATAAACGTACACCGTATAAAGTATAACGTATAACGTATAACGTACAACGTATAACGTACAACGTACAACGTATAACGTACAACGTATAACGTATAACGTATACCGTATAAAGTATATACGTATAACGTATAACGTATGACGTATAACGTATAACCTATAACGTATAACGTATAACGTATAAACGTATTAACGATAACGTATAACGTATAGTGTAATGTATGTAACGTATAACTTTTAACGTATACCGTGTAACGTATAACGTATAACGTATAAGCTATAACGTATGACGTATAACGTATAACCTATAACGTATAACGTATAACGTATAACGTAGAAACGTAGAACGTAGAACGTATAACGTATAACGTATAAAGTATAACGTATCAACGTATAACGTAATACGTATAACGTATAACGTATAATGTATAACGTATAACGGATAACGTATAACGTATACCGTGTAACGTATAACGTATAACCTATAACGTATAACGTATAACGGATAACGTATAACATATAATGTATAACGCATATCCTAGAAAACTTATGCCGTATAACGTATGATGTATAACGTATAACGTATAACGTATAACGTATAACGTATAACGTATAACGTATACCATATAATGTATAACGCATATCCTAGAACTTATGCCGTATAACGTATGATGTATAACGTATAACGTAAACTTTTAACGTATAATGTATGACGTATAACGTATAACCTATAACGTAGTAACGTATGAATGTATAACGTATAACGTATAACTTTTAACGTATAACGTATAACGTATAACGTATAACGTATGACGTATAACGTTAACCTATAACGTATAACGTATAA
>NW_027479715.1:0-74459 GCF_051014685.1 Ptiloglossa arizonensis
GTTGTTTGAAGTGAAGGAATGGTTGAGAAGATCATCAAAATATTCGCAAGTCTGATACGACGTAAACCAATAACTACCAATGGCCTGCGGGAAAAATACACATACCGTTGTAATCGGGAGAGCTTCTTCTTTCAGATGCAATCAGGATTTTCTCGAATTCGTCAATCCGTTCGCGTGATATGGGAGTTTGAAGTTAAGGAATGGTTGAGAAAAACCATCAAAATTTTCGCAAGTCTGATACACGAAACCAATAACTACAATGGCCTAGCGGGTAAAAATACACGTACCGTTGTAATCGGGCGAGTTTTCTACTTTCAGACGCAGCAGGAATTTTTTGGGTTTGGTCAATCCGTTCGCGAGATATGGGACTTTGAAGCTAAGAAATGGTTGAGAAGATAACAAATTTTTTCGCAATTCTGCTGCTCCAAACGCTTAACCAGAATGGCCTAGGGAATAAATACACATACCGTTGTAATCGGGCGAGTCTTCTACTTTTCAGACGCAGCAGGAATTTTGGGGTTTGGTCAATCCGTTCGGCGAGATATGGGACTTTGAAGCTAAGAAATGGTTGAGAAGACAACAAGTTTTTCGCAATTCTGCTGCTCCAAACGCTTAACCAGAATGGCCAAGGGGAAAACAATACGCATACCGTTGTAATCGGGGCGAGTTTCTACTTTCCAACGCAACAGGAATTTCTGGGTTAGGTCAACCCGTTCGCGAGATATGTGCAGTTTGAAGCCAAGAAATGGTTGAGAAGGCAAAAAAATTTTTCGCAATTCTGCTGCCTCCAAACGCTTAACCAGAATGGCCCAGGGAAAAAATACGCATACCGCTGTAATCGGGCGAGTTTCTACTTTCACAAGCAACAGGAATTTTTTGGGTTTGGGTCAATCCGTTCGCGAGATATGGGAATTTGAAAGCTAAGAAATGGTTGACAAGACAACAAATTTTTCGCAATTCTTGCTGCTCCAAGTCGTTTGACCAGAATGCCCTAGTGGGTAAGATACACATACCGTTGTAATCGGGCTGTTTCTTACTTTCAAATGCAAGAGGAATTTTTGGGTTAGGGACAATCCGTCCGCGAGATATGAGAGTTTGAAGCTAAGAAATGGTTGAGTAGGCAAAAATTTTTCGCAATTCTGCTGCTCTCCAAACGCCTAACCAGAATGGCCCAGGGAAAAAATACGCATACCGCTGTAATCGGGCGAGTTTTCCTTCTCACAAGCAACAGAATTTTTTGGGTTTGGGTCAATCCGTGTCGCGAGATATGGGACTTTGAAGGTAAGAAACTGGTTGAGAAGACAACAAATTTTTTGCAATTCTGTTGTGCTCCAAGAGCTTAACCAGAATGGGCTAGGGAAAAAATACACATACCGTTGTAATCGGGGCGAGTTTCTACTTTCAGATGCAATAGGAATTTTTGGGTTAGGTCAATCCGTTCGCGAGATATGGGAGTCTTGAAGCCAAGAAATGGTTGAGAAGGCATAAATTTTTCGCAATTCTGCTGATCCAAACGCTTAAACCAGAATGGCCTAGGGAGAAAATACACATACCGTAGTAATCGGGCGAGTTCTTCTACTTTCAGATGCAATAGGAATTTTGGGTTAGGTCAGTCCGTTCGCGAGATGTGGGAGTTTGAAGCCAAGAAATGGTCGAGAAGGCAAAAAATTTTTCACAATTCTGCGCTGCTTCCAAACGCGTAAACCAGAAAGGCCTAGAGGAAAAAATACACATTCCGTCTGTAGTAGGGCGAGTTTCTACCTTACGATGCAATAGGAAGTTTTGGGTTAGGCGTCAATCCGGTACGCGAGATATGGCTAGTTTGAAGCCAAGAACATGGTTGAGAAGGCAAAAAATTTTTCGCAATTCTGCTGCTTCAAACGCTTAACCAGAATGGCCTAGGGAAAAAAATACACATACCGTTGTAATCGGGGCGAGTTTCTACTTTCAGTTACAATAGGAATTTTGGGTCTGGTCAATCCGTTCGCGAGATTATCGGGACGTTTGAAGCTAAGAAATGGTTGACAAGACAACAAATTTTTCGCTGCTTCTGCTGCTCCAATCGCTTAACCAGAATGGCCTAGGGGAAAAATACACGTACCGTTGTAATCGGGCGAGTTTCTACTTTCAGACGCAGCAGGAATTTTTGGTTTGGTCAATCCGTTCGCGGAGATATGGGACTTTGAAGCTAAGAAATGGTTGAGAATATAACAATATTTTGTCGCAATTCTGCTGCTCCAAACGCTTAACCAGAATGGCCTAGGGGAAAAAATACACATACCGGTTGTAATCGGGCGAGTTTCTACTTTCAGACGCAGCAGGAATTTTGGGTTTGGTCAATCCGTTCGCGAGATATGGGACTTTGAAGCTAAGAAATGGTTGAGAAGACAACAAGTTTTTCGCAATTCTGCTGCTCCAAACGCTTAACACAGAATGGCCTAGGGAAAACAATACGCATACCGTTTGTAATCGGGCGAGTTTCTCTACTTTCAAACGCAACAGGAATTTCTGGGTTAGGTCAATCCCGTTCGCGAGATATGGCAGTTTGAAGCCAAGAATTGGTTGAGAAGGCAAAAAATTTTTCGGCAACTTCTGCTGCTCCAAACGCTTAAACCAGAATGGCCCAGGAAAAAATACGCATACCGCTGTAATCGGGCGAGTTTCTACTTTCACAAGCAACAGGAATTTTTTGGGTTTGGTCAATCCGTTCGCGAGATATGGGAATTTGAAGCTAAGAAATGGTTGACAAGACAAACAAATTTTTCCGCACTTCTGCTGCTCCAATCGTTTAAACCAGAATGCCCTAGGGGTAAAATGCACGTACCGTTGTAATCGGGCGAGTTTCTACTTTTCAAATGCAATAGGAATTGTTTGGGGTTAGGACAATCCGTTCGCGAGATATGAGAGTTTGAAGCTAAGAAATGGTTGAGTAGGCAAAAAATTTTTCGCAATTCTGCTGGCTCCTCAAACGCTTAACCAGAATGGCCCAGGGAAAAAATACGCATACCGCTGTAATCGGGCGAGTTTCTACTTTCACAAGCAACAGGAATTTTTTGGTTTGGTCAATCCGTTCGCGAGATAGTGGGACTTGTGAAGGTAAGAAATGGTTGAGAAGACAACAATTTTTTATGCAATTCTGTTGCTCCAAACGCTTAACCAAATGGGCTAGGGAAAAAATACACATACCTGTTGTAATCGGGCGAGTTTCTACTTTCAGATGCAATAGGAATTATTTTGGGGTTAGGTCAACCCGTTCGCGAGATATGGGAGTTTGAAGCCAAGAAATGGTTGAGAAGACACAACAAATTTTTTGCAATTCTGTTGCTTCCCAAACGCTTAACCAGAATGGGCTAGGGAAAAAATACACATACCGTTGTAAGTCGGGCGAGTTTCTACTGTTCAGCGATGCAATAGGAATTTTTGGGGTTAGGTCAATCCGTTCGCGAGATATGGGAGTTTGAATCCAAGAAATGTGTTGAGAAGGCAAAAAATTTTTCGCAATTCTGCTGTTCCAAACACTTAGACCAGAATGGCCCAGGGAAAAGATACACATACCGTTGTAATCTGGGCGAGTTTTCTACTTTCAGATGCAATAGGAATTTTTGGGTTAGGTCAATCCGTTCGCGAGATATGGGAGTTTGAAGCCAAGAAATGGGTGAGAAGGCAAAAAATTTTTCGCAATTCTGCTGTTCCAAACACTTAACCAGGAATGGCCCAGGGGAAAAGATACGCAAACCATTGTAATCGGCGGCGAGTTTCTACTTTCAAATAGGCAATAGGAAATTTTTTGGGTTAGGACAATCCGTTCGCGTAGATATGAGAGTTTGAAGCTAAGAAATGGTTGAGAAGGCAAAAATTGTTTCGCAATTCTGCTGCTCCAAACCGCTTAACCAGAATGGCCAAGGGGAAAAAATACACATACCGTTGTAATCGGGCGAGTTTCTACTTTCAGACGCAACAGGAATTTTTGGGTTAGGTCAATCCGTTCGCGAGATATGGGAGTTTCAAGCCAAAAAAATGGTTGAGAAGGCAAAAATTTTTTCGTAAATATGCTGCTCCAAACGCTTAACCAGAATGCCCTAGGGAAAAAATACACATACCGTTGTAATCGGGCGAGTTTCTACTTTTCAGTTACAATAGGAATTTTTGGGTTCGGTCAATCCGTTCGCGAGATATGGGACATTGAAGCTAAGAAATGGTTGACAAGACCAACAAATTTTTCGCACTTCTGCTGCTTCAATCGTTTGACCAGAATGGTCCCTAGGGGTAAGATACACATACCGTTGTAATCGGGCGAGTTTTCTACTTTCAAATGCAATAGGAATTTTTGGGTTAGGACAATCCGTTCGCGAGATATGAGAGTTTGATGCTAAGAAATGGTTGAGTATGGCAAAAAATTTTTCGCAATTCTGCTGCTCCAAACGCCTAACCAGAATGGCCCAGGGAAAAAATACGCATACCGCTGTAATCGGGCGAGTTTCTACTTTCACAAGCAACAGGAATTTTTGGGTTTGGTCAATCCGTTCGCGAGATATGGGACTTTGAAGGTAAGAAATGGTTGAGAAGACAACAAATTTTTTGCAATTCTGTTGCTCCAAACGCTTAACCAGAATGGGCTAGGGAAAAAATACACATACCGTTGTAATCGGGCGAGTTTCTACTTTCAGTTGCAATAGGAATTTTTGGGTTAGGTCAATCCGTTCGCGAGATATGGGAGTTTGAAGCCAAGAAATGGTTGAGAAGGCATAAAATTTTTCGCAATTCTGCTGATCCAAACGCTTAACCAGAATGGCCAAGGGGAAAAATACACATACCGTTGTAATCGGGCGAGTTTCTACTTTCAGACGCAATAGGAAGTTTTGGGTTTGGTCAATCCGTTCGCGAGATATGGGAGTTTGAAGCCAAGAAATGGTTGAGAAGGCATACAATTTTTCGCAATTCTGCTGCTTCAAACGCTTAACCAGAATGGCCTAGGGAAAAAATACACATACCGTTGTAATCGGGCGAGTTTCTACTTTCAGTTACAATAGGAATTTTTGGGTCTGGTCAATCCGTTCGCGAGATATGGGACTTTGAAGCTAAGAAATGGTTGACAAGACAACAAATTTTTCGCACCTCTGCTGCTCCAATCGCATAACCAGAATGGCCTAGGGAGAAAATACACATACCGTAGTAATCGGGCGAGTTTCTACTTTCAGATGCAATAGGAATTTTTGGGTTAGGTCAGTCCGTTCGCGAGATATGGGAGTTTGAAGCCAAGAAATGGTAGAGAAGGCAAAAAATTTTTCACAATTCTGCTGCTCCAAACGCTTAACCAGAAAGGCCTAGGGAAAAAATACACATACCGCTGTAGTCGGGCGAGTTTCTACTTTAGATGCAATAGGAAGTTTTGGGTTAGGTCAATCCGTACGCGAGATATGGGAGTTTGAAGCCAAGAAATGGTTGAGAAGGCAAAAAATTTTTCGCAATTCTGCTGCTTCAAACGCTTAACCAGAATGGCCTAGGGAAAAAATACACATACCGTTGTAATCGGGCGAGTTTCTACTTTCAGTTACAATAGGAATTTTTGGGTCTGGTCAATCCGTTCGCGAGATATGGGACTTTGAAGCTAAGAAATGGTTGACAAGACAACAAATTTTTCGCGCTTCTGCTGCTCCAATCGCTTAACCAGAATGGCCTAGGGGAAAAATACACGTACTGTTGTAATCGGGCGAGTTTCTACTTTCAGACGCAGCAGGAATTTTTGGGTTTGGTCAATCCGTTCGCGAGATATGGGACTTTGAAGCTAAGAAATGGTTGAGAAGATAACAAATTTTTCGCACCTCTGCTGCTCCAATCGCTTAACCAGAATGGCCTAGGGAGAAAATACACATACCGTAGTAATCGGGCGAGTTTCTACTTTCAGATGCAATAGGAATTTTTGGGTTAGGTCAGTCCGTTCGCGAGATATGGGAGTTTGAAGCCAAGAAATGGTAGAGAAGGCAAAAAATTTTTCACAATTCTGCTGCTCCAAACGCTTAACCAGAAAGGCCTAGGGAAAAAATACACATACCGCTGTAATCGGGCGAGTTTCTACTTTCACATGCAACAGGAATTTTTGGGTTTGGTCAATCCGTTCGCGAGATATGGGACTTTGAAGGTAAGAAATGGTTGAGAAGACAACAAATTTTTTGCAATTCTGTTGCTCCAAACGCTTAACCAGAATGGGCTAGGGAAAAAATACACATACCGTTGTAATCGGGCGAGTTTCTACTTTCAGATGCAATAGGAATTTTTGGGTTAGGTCAATCCGTTCGCGAGATATGGGAGTTTGAAGCCAAGAAATGGTTGAGAAGGCAAAAAATTTTTCGCAATTCTGCTGTTCCAAACACTTAACCAGAATGGCCCAGGGAAAAGATACGCAAACCGTTGTAATCGGGCGAGTTTCTACTTTCAGTTACAATAGGAATTTTTGGGTTCGGTCAATCCGTTCGCGAGATATGGGACTTTGAAGCTAAGAAATGGTTGACAAGACAACAAAGTTTTCGCACTTATGCTGCTCCAATCGCTTAACCAGAATGCCCTAGGGGGAAAATACACGTACCATTGTAATCGGGCGAGTTTCTACTTTCAAATGCAATATGAATTTTTGGGTTAGGACAATCCGTTCGCGAGATATGAGAGTTTGAAGCTAAGAAATGGTTGAGAAGGCAAAAAATTTTTCGCAATTCTGCTGCTCCAAACGCTTAACCAGAATGGCCAAGGGGTAAAATACACATACCGTTGTAATCGGGCGAGTTTCTACTTTCAGACGCAACAGGAATTTTTGGGTTAGGTCAATCCGTTCGCGAGATATGGTACTTTGAAGGTAAGAAATGGTTGAGAAGACAACAAATTTTTTGCAATTCTGTTGCTCCAAACGCTTAACCAGAATGGGCTAGGGAAAAAATACACATACCGTTGTAATCGGGCGAGTTTCTACTTTCAGATGCAATAGGAATTTTTGGGTTAGGTCAGTCCGTTCGCGAGATATGGGAGTTTGAAGCCAAGAAATGGTAGAGAAGGCAAAAAATTTTTCACAATTCTGCTGCTCCAAACGCTTAACCAGAATGGCCAAGGGGAAAAATACACACACCGTTGTAATCGGGCGAGTTTCTACTTTCAGACGCAATAGGAAGTTTTGGGTTTGGTCAATCCGTTCGCGAGATATGGGAGTTTGAAGCCAAGAAATGGTTGAGAAGGCATACAATTTTTCGCAATTCTGCTGCTTCAAACGCTTAACCAGAATGGCCTAGGGAAAAAATACACATACCGTTGTAATCGGGCGAGTTTCTACTTTCAGTTACAATAGGAATTTTTGGGTCTGGTCAATCCGTTCGCGAGATATGGGACTTTGAAGCTAAGAAATGGTTGACAAGACAACAAATTTTTCGCGCTTCTGCTGCTCCAATCGCTTAACCAGAATGGCCTAGGGGAAAAATACACGTACCGTTGTAATCGGGCGAGTTTCTACTTTCAGACGCAGCAGGAATTTTTGGGTTTGGTCAATCCGTTCGCGAGATATGGGACTTTGAAGCTAAGAAATGGTTGAGAAGATAACAAATTTTTCGCAATTCTGCTGCTCCAAACGCTTAACCAGAATGGCCTAGGGAAAAAATACACATACCGCTGTAGTCGGGCGAGTTTCTACTTTAGATGCAATAGGAAGTTTTGGGTTAGGTCAATCCGTTCGCGAGATATGGGACTTTGAAGCTAAGAAATGGTTGAGAAGACAACAAGTTTTTCGCAATTCTGCTGCTCCAAACGCTTAACCAGAATGGCCTAGGGAAACAATACGCATACCGTTGTAATCGGGCGAGTTTCTACTTTCAGACGCAACAGGAATTTCTGGGTTAGGTCAACCCGTTCGCGAGATATGGCAGTTTGAAGCCAAGAAATGGTTGAGAAGGCAAAAAATTTTTCGCAATTCTGCTGCTCCAAACGCTTAACCAGAATGCCCTAGGGAAAAAATACACATACCGTTGTAATCGGGCGAGTTTCTACTTTCAGATGCAATAGGAATTTTTGGGTTAGGTCAATCCGTTCGCGAGATATGGGAGTTTGAAGCCAAGAAATGGTTGTGAAGGCAAAAAATTTTTCGAAAATCTGCTGCTCCAAACGCTTAACCAGAATGCCCTAGGGAAAAAATACACATACCGTTGTAATCGGGCGAGTTTCTACTTTCAGTTACAATAGGAATTTTTGGATTCGGTCAATCCGTTCGCGAGATATGGGACATTGAAGCTAAGAAATGGTTGACAAGACAACAAATTTTTCGCACTTCTGCTGCTCCAATCGTTTAACCAGAATGCCCTAGGGGTAAAATACACGTACCGTTGTAATCGGGCGAGTTTCTACTTTCAAATGCAATAGGAATTTTTGGGTTAGGACAATCCGTTCGCGAGATATGAGAGTTTGAAGCTAAGAAATGGTTGAGTAGGCAAAAAATTTTTCGCAATTCTGCTGCTCCAAACGCTTAACCAGAATGGCCCAGGGAAAAAATACGCATACCGCTGTAATCGGGCGAGTTTCTACTTTCACAAGCAACAGGAATCTTTGGGTTTGGTCAATCCGTTCGCGAGATATGGGACTTTGAAGGTAAGAAATGGTTGAGAAGACAACAAATTTTTTGCAATTCTGTTGCTCCAAACGCTTAACCAGAATGGGCTAGGGAAAAAATACACATACCGTTGTAATCGGGCGAGTTTCTACTTTCAGATGCAATAGGAATTTTTGGGCTAGGTCAACCCGTTCGCGAGATATGGGAGTTTGAAGCCAAGAAATGGTTGAGAAGGCATAAAATTTTTCGCAATTCTGCTGATCCAAACGCTTAACCAGAATGGCCAAGGGGAAAAATACACATACCGTTGTAATCGGGCGAGTTTCTACTTTCAGTTACAATAGGAATTTTTGGGTCTGGTCAATCCGTTCGCGAGATATGGGACTTTGAAGCTAAGAAATGGTTTACAAGACAACAAATTTTTCGCACTTCTGCTGCTCCAATCGCTTAACATGAATGGCCTAGGGGAAAAATACACGTAGCGTTGTAATCGGGCGAGTTTCTACTTTCAGACGCAATAGGAATTTTTCGGTTAAGTCAATCCGTTCGCGAGATATGGGAGTTTGAAGCTAAGAAATGGTTTAGAAGACAACAAATTTTTCGCAATTCTGCTGCTCCAAACGCTTAACCAGAATGGGCTAGGGAAAAAATACACATACCCTTGTAATCGGGCGAGTTTCTACTTTCAGATGCAATAGGAATTTTTGGGTTAGGTCAATCCGTTCGCGAGATATGGGAGTTTGAAGCTAAGAAATGGTTGAGAAGACAACAAATTTTTCGCAATTCTGCTGCTCCAAACGCTTAACCAGAATGGCCTAGGGAAAAAATACACATACCGTTGTAATCGGGTGAGTTTCTGCTTTCAGTTACAATAGGAATTTTTGGGCCCGGTCAATCCGTTCGCGAGATATGGGACTTTGAAGCTAAGAAATGGTTGACAAGACCACAAATTTTTCGCACTTCTGTTGCTCCAATCGCTTAACCAGAATGGCCTAGGGAAAAAATACACATACCGTTGTAATCGGGCGAGTTTCTACTTTCAGATGCAATAGGAATTTTTGGGTTTGGTCAATCCGTTCGCGAGATATGGGACTTTGAAGCTAAGAAATGGTTGAGAAGGCAACAAATTTTTCGCAATTCTGCTGCTCCAAACGCTTAACCAGAATGGCCTAGGGAAAAAATACGTATACCGTTGTAATCGGGCGAGTTTCTACTTTCAGACGCAGCAGGAATTTTGGGTTTGGTCAATCCGTTCGCGAGATATGGGACTTTGAAGCTAAGAAATGGTTGAGAAGATAACAAATTTTTCGCAATTCTGCTGCTCCAAACGCTTAACCAGAATGGCCTAGGGAAAAAATTCTCATACCGTTGTAATCGGGCGAGTTTCTACTTTCAGACGCAGCAGGAATTTTGGGTTTGGTCAATCCGTTCGCGAGATATGGGACTTTGAAGCTAAGAAATGGTTGAGAAGACAACAAGTTTTTCGCAATTCTGCTGCTCCAAACGCTTAACCAGAATGGCCTAGGGAAACAATACGCATACCGTTGTAATCGGGCGAGTTTCTACTTTCAGACGCAACAGGAATTTCTGGGTTAGGTCAACCCGTTCGCGAGATATGGAAGTTTGAAGCCAAGAAATGGTTGAGAAGGCAAAAAATTTTTCGCAATTCTGCTGCTCCAAACGCTTAACCAGAATGCCCTAGGGAAAAAATACACATACCGTTGTAATCTGGCGAGTTTCTACTTTCAGATGCAATAGGAATTTTTGGGTTAGGTCAATCCGTTCGCGAGATATGGGAGTTTGAAGCCAAGAAATGGTTGAGAAGGCAAAAAATTTTTCGAAAATCTGCTGCTCCAAACGCTTAACCAGAATGCCCTAGGGAAAAAATACACATACCGTTGTAATCGGGCGAGTTTCTACTTTCAGTTACAATAGGAATTTTTGGGTTCGGTCAATCCGTTCGCGAGATATGGGACATTGAAGCTAAGAAATGGTTTACAAGACAACAAATTTTTCGCACTTCTGCTGCTCCAATCGTTTAACCAGAATGCCCTAGGGTTAAAATACACGTACCGTTGTAATCGGGCGAGTTTCTACTTTCAAATGCAATAGGAATTTTTGGGTTAGGACAATCCGTTCGCGAGATATGAGAGTTTGAAGCTAAGAAATGGTTGAGTAGGCAAAAAATTTTTCGCAATTCTGCTGCTCCAAACGCTTAACCAGAATGGCCCAGGGAAAAAATACGCATACCGCTGTAATCGGGCGAGTTTCTACTTTCGCAAGCAACAGGAATTTTTGGGTTTGGTCAATCCGTTCGCGAGATATGGGACTTTGAAGGTAAGAAATGGTTGAGAAGACAACAAATTTTTTGCAATTCTGTTGCTCCAAACGCTTAACCAGAATGGCCAAGGGGAAAAATACACATACCGTTGTAATCGGGCGAGTTTCTACTTTCAGACGCAACAGGAATTTTTGGGTTAGGTCAATCCGTTCGCGAGATATGGGAGTTTCAAGCCAAAAAATGGTTGAGAAGGCAAAAAATTTTTCGTAAATCTGCTGCTCCAAACGCTTAACCAGAATGGCCTAGGGGAAAAATACGTATACCGTTGTAATCGGGCGAGTTTCTACTTTCAGTTACAATAGGAATTTTTGGGTACGGTCAATCTGTTCGCGAGATATGGGACTTTGAAGCTAAGAAATGGTTGACAAGACAACAAATTTTTCGCACTTCTGCTTCTCCAATCGCTTAACCAGCACGCCCTAAGGGAAAAATACACGTACCATTGTAATCGTGCGAGTTTCTACTTTCAAATGCAATAGGAATTTCTGGGTTAGAACAATCCGTTCGCGAGATATTGGAGTTTGAAGCCAAGAAATGGTAGAGAAGGCAAAAAATTTTTCACAATTCTGCTGCTCCAAACGCTTAACCAGAAAGGCCTAGGGAAAAAATACACATACCGCTGTAGTCGGGCGAGTTTCTACTTTAGATGCAATAGGAAGTTTTGGGTTAGGTCAATCCGTACGCGAGATATGGGAGTTTGAAGCCAAGAAATGGTTGAGAAGGCAAAAAATTTTTCGCAATTCTGCTGCTTCAAACGCTTAACCAGAATGGCCTAGGGAAAAAATACACATACCGTTGTAATCGGGCGAGTTTCTACTTTCAGTTACAATAGGAATTTTTGGGTCTGGTCAATCCGTTCGCGAGATATGGGACTTTGAAGCTAAGAAATGGTTGACAAGACAACAAATTTTTCGCGCTTCTGCTGCTCCAATCGCTTAACCAGAATGGCCTAGGGGAAAAATACACGTACCGTTGTAATCGGGCGAGTTTCTACTTTCAGACGCAGCAGGAATTTTTGGGTTTGGTCAATCCGTTCGCGAGATATGGGACTTTGAAGCTAAGAAATGGTTGAGAAGATAACAAATTTTTCGCACCTCTGCTGCTCCAATCGCTTAACCAGAATGGCCTAGGGAGAAAATACACATACCGTAGTAATCGGGCGAGTTTCTACTTTCAGATGCAATAGGAATTTTTGGGTTAGGTCAGTCCGTTCGCGAGATATGGGAGTTTGAAGCCAAGAAATGGTAGAGAAGGCAAAAAATTTTTCACAATTCTGCTGCTCCAAACGCTTAACCAGAAAGGCCTAGGGAAAAAATACACATACCGCTGTAATCGGGCGAGTTTCTACTTTCACATGCAACAGGAATTTTTGGGTTTGGTCAATCCGTTCGCGAGATATGGGACTTTGAAGATAAGAAATGGTTGAGAAGACAACAAATTTTTTGCAATTCTGTTGCTCCAAACGCTTAACCAGAATGGGCTAGGGAAAAAATACACATACCGTTGTAATCGGGCGAGTTTCTACTTTCAGATGCAATAGGAATTTTTGGGTTAGGTCAATCCGTTCGCGAGATATGGGAGTTTGAAGCCAAGAAATGGTTGAGAAGGCAAAAAATTTTTCGCAATTCTGCTGTTCCAAACACTTAACCAGAATGGCCCAGGGAAAAGATACGCAAACCGTTGTAATCGGGCGAGTTTCTACTTTCAGTTACAATAGGAATTTTTGGGTTCGGTCAATCCGTTCGCGAGATATGGGACTTTGAAGCTAAGAAATGGTTGACAAGACAACAAAGTTTTCGCACTTCTGCTGCTCCAATCGCTTAACCAGAATGCCCTAGGGGGAAAATACACGTACCATTGTAATCGGGCGAGTTTCTACTTTCAAATGCAATATGAATTTTTGGGTTAGGACAATCCGTTCGCGAGATATGAGAGTTTGAAGCTAAGAAATGGTTGAGAAGGCAAAAAATTTTTCGCAATTCTGCTGCTCCAAACGCTTAACCAGAATGGCCAAGGGGAAAAATACACATACCGTTGTAATCGGGCGAGTTTCTACTTTCAGACGCAACAGGAATTTTTGGGTTAGGTCAATCCGTTCGCGAGATATGGGACTTTGAAGGTAAGAAATGGTTGAGAAGACAACAAATTTTTTGCAATTCTGTTGCTCCAAACGCTTAACCAGAATGGGCTAGGGAAAAAATACACATACCGTTGTAATCGGGCGAGTTTCTACTTTCAGATGCAATAGGAATTTTTGGGTTAGGTCAATCCGTTCGCGAGATATGGGAGTTTGAAGCCAAGAAATGGTTGAGAAGGCATAAAATTTTTCGCAATTCTGCTGCTCCAAACGCTTAACCAGAATGGCCAAGGGGAAAAATACACATACCGTTGTAATCGGGCGAGTTTCTACTTTCAGACGCAATAGGAAGTTTTGGGTTTGGTCAATCCGTTCGCGAGATATGGGAGTTTGAAGCCAAGAAATGGTTGAGAAGGCATACAATTTTTCGCAATTCTGCTGCTTCAAACGCTTAACCAGAATGGCCTAGGGAAAAAATACACATACCGTTGTAATCGGGCGAGTTTCTACTTTCAGTTACAATAGGAATTTTTGGGTCTGGTCAATCCGTTCGCGAGATATGGGACTTTGAAGCTAAGAAATGGTTGACAATACAACAAATTTTTCGCGCTTCTGCTGCTCCAATCGCTTAACCAGAATGGCCTAGGGGAAAAATACACGTACCGTTGTAAGCGGGCGAGTTTCTACTTTCAGACGCAGCAGGAATTTTTGGGTTTGGTCAATCCGTTCGCGAGATATGGGACTTTGAAGCTAAGAAATGGTTGAGAAGATAACAAATTTTTCGCAATTCTGCTGCTCCAAACGCTTAACCAGAATGGCCTAGGGAAAAAATACACATACCGTTGTAATCGGGCGAGTTTCTACTTCCAGACGCAGCAGGAATTTTGGGTTTGGTCAATCCGTTCGCGAGATATGGGACTTTGAAGCTAAGAAATGGTTGAGAAGACAACAAGTTTTTCGCAATTCTGCTGCTCCAAACGCTTAACCAGAATGGCCTAGGGAAACAATACGCATACCGTTGTAATCGGGCGAGTTTCTACTTTCAGACGCAACAGGAATTTCTGGGTTAGGTCAACCCGTTCGCGAGATATGGCTGTTTGAAGCCAAGAAATGGTTGAGAAGGCAAAAAATTTTTCGCAATTCTGCTGCTCCAAACGCTTAACCAGAATGCCCTAGGGAAAAAATACACATACCGTTGTAATCGGGCGAGTTTCTACTTTCAGATGCAATAGGAATTTTTGGGTTAGGTCAATCCGTTCGCGAGATATGGGAGTTTGAAGCCAAGAAATGGTTGTGAAGGCAAAAAATTTTTCGAAAATCTGCTGCTCCAAACGCTTAACCAGAATGCCCTAGGGAAAAAATACACATACCGTTGTAATCGGGCGAGTTTCTACTTTCAGTTACAATAGGAATTTTTGGGTTCGGTCAATCCGTTCGCGAGATATGGGACATTGAAGCTAAGAAATGGTTGACAAGACAACAAATTTTTCGCACTTCTGCTGCTCCAATCGTTTAACCAGAATGCCCTAGGGGTAAAATACACGTACCGTTGTAATCGGGCGAGTTTCTACTTTCAGATGCAATAGGAATTTTTGGGTTAGGTCAACCCGTTCGCGAGATATGGGAGTTTGAAGCCAAGAAATGGTTGAGAAGGCATAAAATTTTTCGCAATTCTGCTGATCCAAACGCTTAACCAGAATGGCCAAGGGGAAAAATACACATACCGTTGTAATCGGACGAGTTTCTACTTTCAGTTACAATAGGAATTTTTGGGTTAGGTCAATCCGTTCGCGAGATATGGGAGTTTGAAGCTAAGAAATGGTTGAGAAGACAACAAATTTTTCGCAATTCTGCTGCTCCAAACGCTTAACCAGAATGGCCTAGGGAAAAAATACACATACCGTTGTAATCGGGTGAGTTTCTGCTTTCAGTTACAATAGGAATTTTTGGGCCTGGTCAATCCGTTCGCGAGATATGGGACTTTGAAGCTAAGAAATGGTTGACAAGACAACAAATTTTTCGCACTTCTGTTGCTCCAATCGCTTAACCAGAATGGCCTAGGGAAAAAATACACATACCGTTGTAATCGGGCGAGTTTCTACTTTCAGATGCAATAGGAATTTTTGGGTTTGGTCAATCCGTTCGCGAGATATGGGACTTTGAAGCTAAGAAATGGTTGAGAAGGCCACAAATTTTTCGCAATTCTGCTGCTCCAAACGCTTAACCAGAATGGCCTAGGGAAAAAATACGTATACCGTTGTAATCGGGCGAGTTTCTACTTTCAGACGCAGCAGGAATTTTGGGTTTGGTCAATCCGTTCGCGAGATATGGGACTTTGAAGCTAAGAAATGGTTGAGAAGATAACAAATTTTTCGCAATTCTGCTGCTCCAAACGCTTAACCAGAATGGCCTAGGGAAAAAATTCTCATACCGTTGTAATCGGGCGAGTTTCTACTTTCAGACGCAGCAGGAATTTTGGGTTTGGTCAATCCGTTCGCGAGATATGGGACTTTGAAGCTAAGAAATGGTTGAGAAGACAACAAGTTTTTCGCAATTCTGCTGCTCCAAACGCTTAACCAGAATGGCCTAGGGAAACAATACGCATACCGTTGTAATCGGGCGAGTTTCTACTTTCAGACGCAACAGGAATTTCTGGGTTAGGTCAACCCGTTCGCGAGATATGGAAGTTTGAAGCCAAGAAATGGTTGAGAAGGCAAAAAATTTTTCGCAATTCTGCTGCTCCAAACGCTTAACCAGAATGCCCTAGGGAAAAAATACACATACCGTTGTAATCTGGCGAGTTTCTACTTTCAGATGCAATAGGAATTTTTGGGTTAGGTCAATCCGTTCGCGAGATATGGGAGTTTGAAGCCAAGAAATGGTTGAGAAGGCAAAAAATTTTTCGAAAATCTGCTGCTCCAAACGCTTAACCAGAATGCCCTAGGGAAAAAATACACATACCGTTGTAATCGGGCGAGTTTCTACTTTCAGTTACAACAGGAATTTTTGGGTTCGGTCAATCCGTTCGCGAGATATGGGACATTGAAGCTAAGAAATGGTTTACAAGACAACAAATTTTTCGCACTTCTGCTGCTCCAATCGTTTAACCAGAATGCCCTAGGGGTAAAATACACGTACCGCTGTAATCGGGCGAGTTTCTACTTTCACAAGCAACAGGAATTTTTGGGTTTGGTCAATCCGTTCGGGAGATATGGGACTTTGAAGGTAAGAAATGGTTGAGAAGACAACAAATTTTTTGCAATTCTGTTGCTCCAAACGCTTAACCAGAATGGGCTAGGGAAAAAATACACATACCGTTGTAATCGGGCGAGTTTCTACTTTCAGATGCAATAGGAATTTTTGGGTTAGGTCAATCCGTTCGCGAGATATGGGAGTTTGAAGCCAAGAAATGGTTGAGAAGGCATAAAATTTTTCGCAATTCTGCTGATCCAAACGCTTAACCAGAATGGCCAAGGGGAAAAATACACATACCGTTGTAATCGGGCGAGTTTCTACTTTCAGACGCAACAGGAATTTTTGGGTTAGGTCAATCCGTTCGCGAGATATGGGAGTTTCAATCCAAAAAATGTTTGAGAAGGCAAAAAATTTTTCGTAAATCTGCTGCTCCAAACGCTTAACCAGAATGGCCTAGGGGAAAAATACGTATACCGTTGTAATCGGGCGAGTTTCTACTTTCAGTTAAAATAGGAATTTTTGGGTACGGTCCATCTGTTCGCGAGATATGGGACTTTGAAGCTAAGAAATGGTTGACAAGACAACAAATTTTTCGCAATTCTGCTTCTCCAATCGCTTAACCAGAACGCCCTAAGGGAAAAATACACGTACCATTGTAATCGTGCGAGTTTCTACTTTCAAATGCAATAGGAATTTCTGGGTTAGGACAATCCGTTCGCGAGATATGGGAGTTTGAAGCCAAGAAATGGTAGAGAAGGCAAAAAATTTTTCACAATTCTGCTGCTCCAAACGCTTAACCAGAAAGGCCTAGGGAAAAAATACACATGCCGCTGTAGTCGGGCGAGTTTCTACTTTCAGTTGCAATAGGAAGTTTTGGGTTAGGTCAATCCGTACGCGAGATATGGGAGTTTGAAGCCAAGAAATGGTTGAGAAGGCATAAAATTTTTCGCAATTCTGCTGCTTCAAACGCTTAACCAGAATGGCCTAGGGAAAAAATACACATACCGTTGTAATCGGGCGAGTTTCTACTTTCAGTTACAATAGGAATTTTTGGGTCTGGTCAATCCGTTCGCGAGATATGGGACTTTGAAGCTAAGAAATGGTTTACAAGACAACAAATTTTTCGCACTTCTGCTGCTCCAATCGCTTAACATGAATGGCCTAGGGGAAAAATACACGTAGCGTTGTAATCGGGCGAGTTTCTACTTTCAGACGCAATAGGAATTTTTCGGTTAAGTCAATCCGTTCGCGAGATATGGGAGTTTGAAGCTAAGAAATGGTTGAGAAGGCAAAAAATTTTTCGCAATTCTGCTGCTCCAAACGCTTAACCAGAATGCCCGAGGGAAAAAATACACATACCGTTGTAATCGGGCGAGTTTCTACTTTCAGATGCAATAGGAATTTTTGGGTTAGGTCAATCCGTTCGCGAGATATGGGAGTTTGAAGCCAAGAAATGGTTGAGAAGGCAAAAAATTTTTCGAAAATCTGCTGCTCCAAACGCTTAACCAGAATGCCCTAGGGGAAAAATACACATACCGTTGTAATCGGGCGAGTTTCTACTTTCAGTTACAATAGGAATTTTTGGGTCTGGTCAATCCGTTCGCGAGATATGGGACTTTGAAGCTAAGAAATGGTTTACAAGACAACAAATTTTTCGCAATTCTGCTGCTCCAATCGCTTAACATGAATGGCCTAGGGGAAAAATACACGTAGCGTTGTAATCGGGCGAGTTTCTACTTTCAGACGCAATAGGAATTTTTCTGTTAAGTCAATCCGTTCGCGAGATATGGGAGTTTGAAGCTAAGAAATGGTTTAGAAGGCAAAAAATTTTTCGCACTTCTGCTGCTCCAATCGTTTAACCAGAATGCCCTAGGGAAAAAATACACATACCGTTGTAATCGGGCGAGTTTCTACTTTCAGTTACAATAGGAATTTTTGGGTTCGGTCAATCCGTTCGCGAGATATGGGACATTGAAGCTAAGAAATGGTTGACAAGACAACAAATTTTTCGCACTTCTGCTGCTCCAATCGTTTAACCAGAATGCCCTAGGGGTAAAATACACGTACCGTTGTAATCGGGCGAGTTTCTACTTTCAAATGCAATAGGAATTTTTGGGTTAGGTCAATCCGTACGCGAGATATGGGAGTTTGAAGCCAAGAAATGGTTGAGAAGGCAAAAAATTTTTCGCAATTCTGCTGCTTCAAACGCTTAACCAGAATGGCCTAGGGAAAAAATACACATACCGTTGTAATCGGGCGAGTTTCTACTTTCAGTTACAATAGGAATTTTTGGGTTCGGTCAATCCGTTCGCGAGATATGGGACATTGAAGCTAAGAAATGGTTGACAAGACAACAAATTTTTCGCACTTCTGCTGCTCCAATCGTTTAACCAGAATGCCATATGGGTAAAATACACGTACCGTTGTAATCGGGCGAGTTTCTACTTTCAAATGCAATAGGAATTTTTGGGTTAGGACAATCCGTTCGCGAGATATGAGAGTTTGAAGCTAAGGAATGGTTGAGTAGGCAAAAAATTTTTCGCAATTCTGCTGCTCCAAACGCTTAACCAGAATGGCCCAGGGAAAAAATACACGTGCCGTTGTAATCTGGAGCGTTTCTACTTTCAGATGCATAAGGAATTTTTGGGTTAGGTCAATCCGTTCGCGAGATATGGGAGTTTGAAGCTAAGAAATGGTTGAGAAGGCAAAAGATTTTTCGCAATTCTGCTGCTCCGAACGCTTAACCAGAATGCCTTAGGGAAAAAATACACATACCGTTGTAATCGGGCGAGTTTCTACTTTCAGATACATAAGGAATTTTTGGGTTAGGTCAATCCGTTCGCGAGATATGGGAGTTTGAAGCTAAGAAATGGTTGAGAAGGCAAAAGATTTTTCGCAATTCTGCTGCTCCAAACGCTTAACCAGAATGCCCTAGGGAAAAAATACACATTCCGTTGTAATCGGGCGAGTTTCTACTTTCAGACGCAATAGGAATTTTTCGGTTAAGTCAATCCGTTCGCGAGATATGGGACTTTGAAGCCAAGAAATGTTTGAGAAGGCAAAAAATTTTTCGAAAATCTGCTGCTCCAAACGCTTAACCAGAATGCCCTAGGGAAAAAATACACATACCGTTGTAATCGGGCGAGTTTCTACTTTCAGTTACAATAGGAATTTTTGGGTTCGGTCAATCCGTTCGCGAGATATGGGACATTGAAGCTAAGAAATGGTTGACAAGACAACAAATTTTTCGCACTTCTGCTGCTCCAATCGTTTAACCAGAATGCCCTAGGGGTAAAATACACGTACCGTTGTAATCGGGCGAGTTTCTACTTTCAAATGCAATAGGAATTTTTGGGTTAGGACAATCCGTTCGCGAGATATGAGAGTTTGAAGCTAAGGAATGGTTGAGTGGGCAAAAAATTTTTCGCAATTCTGCGGCTCCAAACGCTTAACCAGAATGGCCCAGGGAAAAAATACGCATACCGCTGTAATCGGGCGAGTTTCTACTGTCAGATACAATAGGAATTTTTGGGTTAGGTCAATCCGTTCGCGGGATATGGGAGTTTGAAGCCAAGAAATGGTTGAGAAGGCATAAAATTTTTCGCAGTTGTGCTGATCCAAACGCTTAACCAGAATGGCCAAGGGGAAAAATACACATACCGTTGTAATCGGGCGAGTTTCTACTTTCAGACGCAACAGGAAATTTTGGGTTAGGTCAATCCGTTCGCGAGATATGGGAGTTTCAACCAAAAAATGGTTGAGAAGGCAAAAAATTTTTCGTAAATCTGCTGCTCCAAACGCTTAACCAGAATGGCCTAGGGGAAATATATGCATACCGTTGTAATCGGGCGAGTTTCTACTTTCAGTTACAATAGGAAATTTGGGTTCGGTCAATCCGTTCGCGAGGTATGGGACTTTGAAGCTAAGAAATGGTTGAGAAGACAACAAATTTTTCGCAAATCTGCTGCTCCAAACGCTTATCCAGAATGGTCTAGGGAAAAAATACGCATACCGTTGTAATGGGGCGAGTTTCTACATTCAGATACAATAGGAATTTTTGGGTTCTCTCAATCCGTTCGCGAGATATGGGACTTTGAAGCTAAGAAATGGTTGACAAGACAACAAATTTTTCGCACTTCTGCTGCTCCAATCGCTTAACCAGAATGCCCTTGGGGAAAAATACACGCACCGTTGTAATCTGGAGCGTTTCTACTTTCAGATGCATAAGGAATTTTTGGGTTAGGTCAATCCGTTCGCGAGATATGGGAGTTTGAAGCTAAGAAATGGTTGAGAAGGCAAAAGATTTTTCGCAATTCTGCTGCTCCGAACGCTTAACCAGAATGCCTTAGGGAAAAAATACACATACCGTTGTAATCGGGCGAGTTTCTACTTTCAGATACATAAGGAATTTTTGGGTTAGGTCAATCCGTTCGCGAGATATGGGAGTTTGAAGCTAAGAAATGGTTGAGAAGGCAAAAGATTTTTCGCAATTCTGCTGCTCCGAACGCTTAACCAGAATGCCTTAGGGAAAAAATACACATACCGTTGTAATCGGGCGAGTTTCTACTTTCAGATACATAAGGAATTTTTGGGTTAGGTCAATCCGTTCGCGAGATATGGGAGTTTGAAGCCAAGAAATGGTTGAGAAGGCAAAAAATTTTTCGCAATTCTGCTGCTCCAAACGCTTAACCAGAATGCCCTAGGGAAAAAATACACATTCCGTTGTAATCGGGCGAGTTTCTACTTTCAGATACATAAGGAATTTTTGGGTTAGGTCAATCCGTTCGCGAGATATGGGAGTTTGAAGCTAAGAAATGGTTGAGAAGGCAAAAGATTTTTCGCAATTCTGCTGCTCCAAACGCTTAACCAGCATGCCCTAGGGAAAAAATACACATACCGTTGTAATCGGGCGAGTTTCTACTTTCAGATACATAAGGAATTTTTGGGTTAGGTCAATCCGTTCGCGAGATATGGGAGTTTGAAGCTAAGAAATGGTTGAGAAGGCAAAAGATTTTTCGCAATTCTGCTGCTCCAAACGCTTAACCAGAATGCCCTAGGGAAAAAATACACATTCCGTTGTAATCGGGCGAGTTTCTACTTTCAGACGCAATAGGAATTTTTCGGTTAAGTCAATCCGTTCGCGAGATATGGGACTTTGAAGCTAAGAAATGGTTGAGAAGACAACAAATTTTTCGCAATTCTGCTGCTCCAAACGCTTAACCAGAATGGCCTAGGGAAACAATACGCATACCGTTGTAATCGGGCGAGTTTCTACTTTCAGACGCAACAGGAATTTCTGGGTTAGGTCAACCCGTTCGCGAGATATGGGAGTTTGAAGCCAAGAAATGGTTGAGAAGGCAAAAAATTTTTCGCAATTCTGCTGCTCCAAACGCTTAACCAGAATGCCCTAGGGAAAAATACACATACCGTTGTAATCGGGCGAGTTTCTACTTTCAGATGCAATAGGAATTTTTGGGTTAGGTCAATCCGTTCGCGAGATATGGGAGTTTGAAGCAAAGAAATGGTTGAGAAGGCAAAAAATTTTTCGAAAATCTGCTGCTCCAAACGCTTAACCAGAATGCCCTAGGGAAAAAATACACATACCGTTGTAATCGCGCGAGTTTCTACTTTCAGTTACAATAGGAATTTTTGGGTTCGGTCAATCCGTTCGCGAGATATGGGACATTGAAGATAAGAAATGGTTGACAAGACAACAAATTTTTCGCACTTCTGCTGCTCCAATCGCTTAACCAGAATGCCCTTGGGGAAAAATACACGTACCGTTGTAATCTGGAGCGTTTCTACTTTCAGATGCATAAGGAATTTTTGGGTTAGGTCAATCCGTTCGCGAGATATGGGAGTTTGAAGCTAAGAAATGGTTGAGAAGGCAAAAGATTTTTCGCAATTCTGCTGCTCCGAACGCTTAACCAGAATGCCTTAGGGAAAAAATACACATACCGTTGTAATCGGGCGAGTTTCTACTTTCAGATACATAAGGAATTTTTGGGTTAGGTCAATCCGTTCGCGAGATATGGGAGTTTGAAGCTAAGAAATGGTTGAGAAGGCAAAAGATTTTTCGCAATTCTGCTGCTCCAAACGCTTAACCAGCATGCCCTAGGGAAAAAATACACATTCCGTTGTAATCGGGCGAGTTTCTACTTTCAGACGCAATAGGAATTTCTGGGTTAGGTCAACCCGTTCGCGAGATATGGGAGTTTGAAGCCAAGAAATGGTTGAGAAGGCAAAAAATTTTTCGCAATTCTGCTGCTCCAAACGCTTAACCAGAATGCCCTAGGGAAAAATACACATACCGTTGTAATCGGGCGAGTTTCTACTTTCAGATGCAATAGGAATTTTTGGGTTAGGTCAATCCGTTCGCGAGATATGGGAGTTTGAAGCAAAGAAATGGTTGAGAAGGCAAAAAATTTTTCGAAAATCTGCTGCTCCAAACGCTTAACCAGAATGCCCTAGGGAAAAAATACACATACCGTTGTAATCGCGCGAGTTTCTACTTTTAGTTACAATAGGAATTTTTGGGTTCTGTCAATCCGTTCGCGAGATATGGGACTTTGAAGCTAAGAAATGGTTGACAAGACAACAAATTTTTCGCACTTCTGCTGCTCCAATCGCTTAACCAGAATGCCCTTGGGGAAAAATACACGTGCCGTTGTAATCTGGAGCGTTTCTACTTTCAGATGCATAAGGAATTTTTGGGTTAGGTCAATCCGTTCGCGAGATATGGGAGTTTGAAGCTAAGAAATGGTTGAGAAGGCAAAAGATTTTTCGCAATTCTGCTGCTCCGAACGCTTAACCAGAATGCCTTAGGGAAAAAATACACATACCGTTGTAATCGGGCGAGTTTCTACTTTCAGATACATAAGGAATTTTTGGGTTAGGTCAATCCGTTCGCGAGATATGGGAGTTTGAAGCTAAGAAATGGTTGAGAAGGCAAAAGATTTTTCGCAATTCTGCTGCTCCAAACGCTTAACCAGAATGCCCTAGGGAAAAAATACACATTCCGTTGTAATCGGGCGAGTTTCTACTTTCAGACGCAATAGGAATTTTTCGGTTAAGTCAATCCGTTCGCGAGATATGGGACTTTGAAGCTAAGAAATGGTTGAGAAGACAACAAATTTTTCGCAATTCTGCTGCTCCAAACGCTTAACCAGAATGGCCTAGGGAAACAATACGCATACCGTTGTAATCGGGCGAGTTTCTACTTTCAGACGCAACAGGAATTTCTGGGTTAGGTCAACCCGTTCGCGAGATATGGGAGTTTGAAGCCAAGAAATGGTTGAGAAGGCAAAAAATTTTTCGCAATTCTGCTGCTCCAAACGCTTAACCAGAATGCCCTAGGGAAAAATACACATACCGTTGTAATCGGGCGAGTTTCTACTTTCAGATGCAATAGGAATTTTTGGGTTAGGTCAATCCGTTCGCGAGATATGGGAGTTTGAAGCAAAGAAATGGTTGAGAAGGCAAAAAATTTTTCGAAAATCTGCTGCTCCAAACGCTTAACCAGAATGCCCTAGGGAAAAAATACACATACCGTTGTAATCGCGCGAGTTTCTACTTTCAGTTACAATAGGAATTTTTGGGTTCGGTCAATCCGTTCGCGAGATATGGGACATTGAAGCTAAGAAATGGTTGACAAGACAACAAATTTTTCGCACTTCTGCTGCTCCAATCGCTTAACCAGAATGCCCTTGGGGAAAAATACACGTACCGTTGTAATCTGGAGCGTTTCTACTTTCAGATGCATAAGGAATTTTTGGGTTAGGTCAATCCGTTCGCGAGATATGGGAGTTTGAAGCTAAGAAATGGTTGAGAAGGCAAAAGATTTTTCGCAATTCTGCTGCTCCGAACGCTTAACCAGAATGCCTTAGGGAGAAAATACACATACCGTTGTAATCGGGCGAGTTTCTACTTTCAGATACATAAGGAATTTTTGGGTTAGGTCAATCCGTTCGCGAGATATGGGAGTTTGAAGCTAAGAAATGGTTGAGAAGGCAAAAGATTTTTCGCAATTCTGCTGCTCCAAACTCTTAACCAGAATGCCCTAGGGAAAAAATACACATTCCGTTGTAATCGGGCGAGTTTCTACTTTCAGACGCAACAGGAATTTCTGGGTTAGGTCAACCCGTTCGCGAGATATGGGAGTTTGAAGCCAAGAAATGGTTGAGAAGGCAAAAAATTTTTCGCCATTCTGCTGCTCCAAACGCTTAACCAGAATGCCCTAGGGAAAAAATACACATACCGTTGTAATCGCGCGAGTTTCTACTTTCAGTTACAATAGGAATTTTTGGGTTCTGTCAATCCGTTCGCGAGATATGGGACTTTGAAGCTAAGAAATGGTTGACAAGACAACAAATTTTTCGCACTTCTGCTGCTCCAATCGCTTAACCAGAATGCCCTTGGGGAAAAATACACGTGCCGTTGTAATCTGGAGCGTTTCTACTTTCAGATGCATAAGGAATTTTTGGGTTAGGTCAATCCGTTCGCGAGATATGGGAGTTTGAAGCTAAGAAATGGTTGAGAAGGCAAAAGATTTTTCGCAATTCTGCTGCTCCGAACGCTTAACCAGAATGCCTTAGGGAAAAAATACACATACCGTTGTAATCGGGCGAGTTTCTACTTTCAGATACATAAGGAATTTTTGGGTTAGGTCAATCCGTTCGCGAGATATGGGAGTTTGAAGCTAAGAAATGGTTGAGAAGGCAAAAGATTTTTCGCAATTCTGCTGCTCCAAACGCTTAACCAGAATGCCCTAGGGAAAAAATACACATTCCGTTGTAATCGGGCGAGTTTCTACTTTCAGACGCAATAGGAATTTTTCGGTTAAGTCAATCCGTTCGCGAGATATGGGACTTTGAAGCTAAGAAATGGTTGAGAAGACAACAAATTTTTCGCAATTCTGCTGCTCCAAACGCTTAACCAGAATGGCCTAGGGAAACAATACGCATACCGTTGTAATCGGGCGAGTTTCTACTTTCAGACGCAACAGGAATTTCTGGGTTAGGTCAACCCGTTCGCGAGATATGGGAGTTTGAAGCCAAGAAATGGTTGAAAAGGCAAAAAATTTTTCGCAATTCTGCTGCTCCAAACGCTTAACCAGAATGCCCTAGGGAAAAATACACATACCGTTGTAATCGGGCGAGTTTCTACTTTCAGATGCAATAGGAATTTTTGGGTTAGGTCAATCCGTTCGCGAGATATGGGAGTTTGAAGCAAAGAAATGGTTGAGAAGGCAAAAAATTTTTCGAAAATCTGCTGCTCCAAACGCTTAACCAGAATGCCCTAGGGAAAAAATACACATACCGTTGTAATCGCGCGAGTTTCTACTTTCAGTTACAATAGGAATTTTTGGGTTCGGTCAATCCGTTCGCGAGATATGGGACATTGAAGCTAAGAAATGGTTGACAAGACAACAAATTTTTCGCACTTCTGCTGCTCCAATCGCTTAACCAGAATGCCCTTGGGGAAAAATACACGTACCGTTGTAATCTGGAGCGTTTCTACTTTCAGATGCATAAGGAATTTTTGGGTTAGGTCAATCCGTTCGCGAGATATGGGAGTTTGAAGCTAAGAAATGGTTGAGAAGGCAAAAGATTTTTCGCAATTCTGCTGCTCCGAACGCTTAACCAGAATGCCTTAGGGAAAAAATACACATACCGTTGTAATCGGGCGAGTTTCTACTTTCAGATACATAAGGAATTTTTGGGTTAGGTCAATCCGTTCGCGAGATATGGGAGTTTGAAGCTAAGAAATGGTTGAGAAGGCAAAAGATTTTTCGCAATTCTGCTGCTCCAAACTCTTAACCAGAATGCCCTAGGGAAAAAATACACATTCCGTTGTAATCGGGCGAGTTTCTACTTTCAGTTACAATAGGAATTTTTGGGTTCGGTCAATTCGTTCGCGAGATATGGGAGTTTGAAGCCAAGAAATGGTTGAGAAGGCAAAAAATTTTTCGCCATTCTGCTGCTCCAAACGCTTAACCAGAATGCCCTAGGGAAAAAATACACATACCGTTGTAATCGGGCGAGTTTCTACTTTCAGATGCAAGAGGAATTTTTGGGTTAGGTCAATCCGTTCGCGAGATATGGGAGTTTGAAGCCAAGAAATGGTTGAGAAGGCAAAAAATTTTTCGAAAGTCTGCTGCTCCAAACGCTTAACCAGAATGCCCTAGGGAAAAAATACACATACCGTTGTAATCGGGCGAGTTTCTACTTTCAGTTACAATAGGAATTTTTGGGTTCGGTCAATTCGTTCGCGAGATATGGGACATTGAAGCTAAGAAATGGTTGACAAGATAACAAAGTTTTCGCACTTCTGCTGCTCCAATCGCTTAACCAGAATGCCCTAAGGGAAAAATACACGTACCATTGTAATCGTGCGAGTTTCTACTTTCAAATGCAATAGGAATTTTTGGGTTAGGTCAATCCGTACGGGAGATATGGGAGTTTGAAGCCAAGAAATGGTTGAGAAAGCAAAAAATTTTTCGCAATTCTGCTGCTTCAAACGCTTAACCAGAATGGCCTAGGGAAAAAATACACATACCGTTGTAATCGGGCGAGTTTCTACTTTCAGTTACAATAGGAATTTTTGGGTCTGGTCTATCCGTTCGCGAGATATGGGACTTTGAAGCTAAGAAATGGTTTACAAGACAACAAATATTTCGCACTTCTGCTGCTCCAATCGCTTAACATGAATGGCCTAGGGGAAAAATACACGTAGCGTTGTAATCGGGCGAGTTTCTACTTTCAGACGCAATAGGAATTTTTCGGTTAAGTCAATCCGTTCGGGAGGTATGGGAGTTTGAAGCTAAGAAATGGTTTAGAAGACAACAAATTTTTCGCAATTCTGCTGCTCCAAACGCTTAACCAGAATGGGCTAGGGAAAAAATACACATACCCTTGTAATCGGGCGAGTTTCTACTTTCAGATGCAATAGGAATTTTTGGGTTAGGTCAATCCGTTCGCGAGATATGGGAGTTTGAAGCTAAGAAATGGTTGAGATGACAACAAATTTTTCGCAATTCTGCTGCTCCAAACGCTTAACCAGAATGGCCTAGGGAAAAAATACACATACCGTTGTAATCGGGCGAGTTTCTGCTTTCAGTTACAATAGGAATTTTTGGGTCTGGTCAATCCGTTCGCGAGATATGGGACTTTGAAGCTAAGATATGGTTGACAAGACAACAAATTTTTCGCACTTCTGTTGCTCCAATCACTTAACCAGAATGGCCTACGGAAAAAATACACATACCGTTGTAATCGGGCGAGTTTCTACTTTCAGATGCAATAGGAATTTTTGGGTTTGGTCAATCCGTTCGCGAGATATGGGACTTTGAAGCTAAGAAATGGTTGAGAAGGCAACAAATTTTTTGCAATTCTGCTGCTCCAAACGCTTAACCAGAATGGCCTAGGGGAAAAATACGTATACCGTTGTAATCGGGCGAGTTTCTACTTTCAGACGCAGCAGGAATTTTGGGTTTGGTCAATCCGTTCGCGAGATATGGGACTTTGAAGCTAAGAAATGGTTGAGAAGACAACAAATTTTTCGCAATTCTGCTGCTCCAAACGCTTAACCAGAATGGCCTAGGGAAAAAATACGCATACCGTTGTAATCGGGCGAGTTTCTACTTTCAGACGCAACAGGAATTTCTGGGTTAGGTCAACCCGTTCGCGAGATATGGGAGTTTGAAGCTAAGAAATGGTTGAGAAGGCAAAAAATTTTTCGCAATTCTGCTGCTCCAAACGCTTAACCAGAATGCCCAAGGGAAAAAATACACATACCGTTGTAATCGGGCGAGTTTCTACTTTCAGATGCAATAGGAATTTTTGGGTTAGGTCAATCCGTTCGCGAGATATGGGAGTTTGAAGCCAAGAAATGGTTGAGAAGGCAAAAAATTTTTCGAAAATCTGCCGCTCCAAACGCTTAACCAGAATGCCCTAGGGAAAAAATACACATACCGTTGTAATCGGGCGAGTTTATACTTTCAGTTACAATAGGAATTTTTGGGTTCGGTCAATCCGTTCGCGAGATATGGGACATTGAAGCTAAGAAATGGTTGACAAGACAACAAATTTTTCGCACTTCTGCTGCTCCAATCGCTTAACATGAATGGCCTAGGGGAAAAATACACGTAGCGTTGTAATCGGGCGAGTTTCTACTTTCAGACGCAATAGGAATTTTTCGGTTAAGTCAATCCGTTCGCGAGGTATGGGAGTTTGAAGCTAAGAAATGGTTTAGAAGACAACAAATTTTTCGCAATTCTGCTGCTCCAAACGCTTAACCAGAATGGGCTAGGGAAAAAATACACATACCCTTGTAATCGGGCGAGTTTCTACTTTCAGATGCAATAGGAATTTTTGGGTTAGGTCAATCCGTTCGCGAGATATGGGAGTTTGAAGCTAAGAAATGGTTGAGATGACAACAAATTTTTCGCAATTCTACTGCTCCAAACGCTTAACCAGAATGGCCTAGGGAAAAAATACACATACCGTTGTAATCGGGCGAGTTTCTGCTTTCAGTTACAATAGGAATTTTTGGGTCTGGTCAATCCGTTCGCGAGATATGGGACTTTGAAGCTAAGATATGGTTGACAAGACAACAAATTTTTCGCACTTCTGTTGCTCCAATCGCTTAACCAGAATGGCCTATGGAAAAAATACACATACCGTTGTAATCGGGCGAGTTTCTACTTTCAGATGCAATAGGAATTTTTGGGTTTGGTCAATCCGTTCGCGAGATATGGGACTTTGAAGCTAAGAAATGGTTGAGAAGGCAACAAATTTTTTGCAATTCTGCTGCTCCAAACGCTTAACCAGAATGGCCTAGGGGAAAAATACGTATACCGTTGTAATCGGGCGAGTTTCTACTTTCAGACGCAGCAGGAATTTTGGGTTTGGTCAATCCGTTCGCGAGATATGGGACTTTGAAGCTAAGAAATGGTTGAGAAGACAACAAATTTTTCGCAATTCTGCTGCTCCAAACGCTTAACCAGAATGGCCTAGGGAAAAAATACGCATACCGTTGTAATCGGGCGAGTTTCTACTTTCAGACGCAACAGGAATTTCTGGGTTAGGTAAACCCGTTCGCGAGGTACGGGAGTTTGAAGCTAAGAAATGGTTGAGAAGGCAAAAAATTTTTCGCAATTCTGCTGCTCCAAACGCTTAACCAGAATGCCCAAGGGAAAAAATACACATACCGTTGTAATCGGGCGAGTTTCTACTTTCAGATGCAATAGGAATTTTTGGGTTAGGTCAATCCGTTCGCGAGATATGGGAGTTTGAAGCCAAGAAATGGTTGAGAAGGCAAAAAATTTTTCGAAAATCTGCTGCTCCAAACGCTTAACCAGAATGCCCTAGGGAAAAAATACACATACCGTTGTAATCGGGCGAGTTTATACTTTCAGTTACAATAGGAATTTTTGGGTTCGGTCAATCCGTTCGCGAGATATGGGACATTGAAGCTAAGAAATGGTTGACAAGACAACAAATTTTTCGCACTTCTGCGGCTCCAATCGTTTAACCAGAATGCCCTAGGGGTAAAATACACGTACCGTTGTAATCGGGCGAGTTTCTACTTTCAAATGCAATAGGAATTTTTGGGTTAGGACAATCCGTTCGCGAGATATGGGAGTTTGAAGCTAAGAAATGGTTGAGAAGGCAAAAGATTTTTCGCAATTCTGCTGCTCCGAACGCTTAACCAGAATGCCTTAGGGAAAAAATACACATACCGTTGTAATCGGGCGAGTTTCTACTTTCAGATACATAAGGAATTTTTGGGTTAGGTCAATCCGTTCGCGAGATATGGGAGTTTGAAGCTAAGAAATGGTTGAGAAGGCAAAAGATTTTTCGCAATTCTGCTGCTCCGAACGCTTAACCAGAATGCCTTAGGGAAAAAATACACATACCGTTGTAATCGGGCGAGTTTCTACTTTCAGATACATAAAGGGAATTTTTGGGTTAGGTCAATCCGTTCGCGAGATATGGGAGTTTGAAGCTAAGAAATGGTTGAGAAGACAACAAATTTTTCGCAATTCTGCTGCTCCAAACGCTTAACCAGAGTGGCCTAGGGAAACAATGCGCATACCGTTGTAATCGGGCGAGTTTCTACTTACAGACGCAACAGGAATTTCTGGGTTAGGTCAACCCGTTCGCGAGATATGGGAGTTTGAAGCCAAGAAATGGTTGAGAAGGCAAAAAATTTTTCGCAATTCTGCTGCTCCAAACGCTTAACCAGAATGCCCTAGGGAAAAATACACATACCGTTGTAATCGGGCGAGTTTCTACTTTCAGATGCAATAGGAATTTTTGGGTTAGGTCAATCCGTTCGCGAGATATGGGAGTTTGAAGCAAAGAAATGGTTGAGAAGGCAAAAAATTTTTCGAAAATCTGCTGCTCCAAACGCTTAACCAGAATGCCCTAGGGAAAAAATACGCATACCGCTGTAATCGGGCGAGTTTCTACTTTCAGATGCAATAGGAATTTTTGGGTTAGGTCAATCCGTTCGCGAGGTATGGGAGTTTGAAGCCAAGAAATGGTTGAGAAGGCATAAAATTTTTCGCAATTCTGCTGATCCAAACGCTTAACCAGAATGGCCAAGGGGAAAAAATACATATACCGTTGTAATCGGGCGAGTTTCTACTTTCAGACGCAACAGGAAATTTTGGGTTAGGTCAATCCGTTCGCGAGATATGGGAGTTTCAAGCCAAAAAATGGTTGAGAAGGCAAAAAATTTTTCGTAAATCTGCTGCTCCAAACGCTTAACCAGAATGGCCAAGGGGAAAAATACACATACCGTTGCAATCGGGCGAGTTTCTACTTTCAGACGCAACAGGAATTTTTGGGTTAGGTCAATCCGTTCGCGAGATATGGGAGTTTCAAGCCAAAAAATGGTTGAGAAGGCAAAAAATTTTTCGTAAATCTGCTGCTCCAAACGCTTAACCAGAATGGCCTAGGGGGAAAAATACGTATACCGTTGTAATCGGGCGAGTTTCTACTTTCAGTTACAATAGGAATTTTTGGGTACGGTCAATCTGTTCGCGAGATATGGGACTTTGAAGCTAAGAAATGGTTGACAAGACAACAAATTTTTCGCAATTCTGCTTCTCCAATCGCTTAACCAGAACGCCCTAAGGGAAAAATACACGTACCATTGTAATCGTGCGAGTTTCTACTTTCAAATGCAATAGGAATTTCTGGGTTAGGACAATCCGTTCGCGAGATATGGGAGTTTGAAGCCAAGAAATGGTAGAGAAGGCAAAAAATTTTTCACAATTCTGCTGCTCCAAACGCTTAACCAGAAAGGCCTAGGGAAAAAATACACATGCCGCTGTAGTCGGGCGAGTTTCTACTTTCAGTTGCAATAGGAAGTTTTGGGTTAGGTCAATCCGTACGCGAGATATGGGAGTTTGAAGCCAAGAAATGGTTGAGAAGGCAAAAAATTTTTCGCAATTCTGCTGCTGCAAACGCTTAACCAGAATGGCCTAGGGAAAAAATACACATACCGTTGTAATCGGGCGAGTTTCTACTTTCAGTTACAATAGGAATTTTTGGGTCTGGTCAATCCGTTCGCGAGATATGGGACTTTGAAGCTAAGAAATGGTTTACAAGACAACAAATTTTTCGCACTTCTGCTGCTCCAATCGCTTAACATGAATGGCCTAGGGGAAAAATACACGTAGCGTTGTAATCGGGCGAGTTTCTACTTTCAGACGCAATAGGAATTTTTCGGTTAAGTCAATCCATTCGCGAGATATGGGAGTTTGAAGCTAAGAAATGGTTGAGAAGGCAAAAAATTTTTCGCAATTCTGCTGCTCCAAACGCTTAACCAGAATGCCCGAGGGAAAAAATACACATACCGTTGTAATCGGGCGAGTTTCTACTTTCAGATGCAATAGGAATTTTTGGGTTAGGTCAATCCGTTCGCGAGATATGGGAGTTTGAAGCCAAGAAATGGTTGAGAAGGCAAAAAATTTTTCGAAAATCTGCTGCTCCAAACGCTTAACCAGAATGCCCTAGGGGAAAAATACACATACCGTTGTAATCGGGCGAGTTTCTACTTTCAAATGCAATAGGAATTTCTGGGTTAGGACAATCCGTTCGCGAGATATGGGAGTTTGAAGCCAAGAAATGGTTGACAAGACAACAAATTTTTTGCACTTCTGCTGCTCCAATCGTTTAACCAGAATGCCCTAGGGGTAAAATACACGTAGCGTTGTAATCGGGCGAGTTTCTACTTTCAGACGCAATAGGAATTTTTCGGTTAAGTCAATCCGTTCGCGAGGTATGGGAGTTTGAAGCTAAGAAATGGTTTAGAAGACAACAAATTTTTCGCAATTCTGCTGCTCCAAACGCTTAACCAGAATGGGCTAGGGAAAAAATACACATACCCTTGTAATCGGGCGAGTTTCTACTTTCAGATGCAATAGGAATTTTTGGGTTAGGTCAATCCGTTCGCGAGATATGGGAGTTTGAAGCTAAGAAATGGTTGAGATGACAACAAATTTTTCGCAATTCTGCTGCTCCAAACGCTTAACCAGAATGGCTTAGGGAAAAAATACACATACCGTTGTAATCGGGCGAGTTTCTGCTTTCAGTTACAATAGGAATTTTTGGGTCTGGTCAATCCGTTCGCGAGATATGGGACTTTGAAGCTAAGATATGGTTGACAAGACAACAAATTTTTCGCACTTCTGTTGCTCCAATCGCTTAACCAGAATGGCCTACGGAAAAAATACACATACCGTTGTAATCGGGCGAGTTTCTACTTTCAGATGCAATAGGAATTTTTGGGTTTGGTCAATCCGTTCGCGAGATATGGGACTTTGAAGCTAAGAAATGGTTGAGAAGGCAACAAATTTTTTGCAATTCTGCTGCTCCAAACGCTTAACCAGAATGGCCTAGGGGAAAAATACGTATACCGTTGTAATCGGGCGAGTTTCTACTTTCAGACGCAGCAGGAATTTTGGGTTTGGTCAATCCGTTCGCGAGATATGGGACTTTGAAGCTAAGAAATGGTTGAGAAGACAACAAATTTTTCGCAATTCTGCTGCTCCAAACGCTTAACCAGAATGGCCTAGGGAAAAAATACGCATACCGTTGTAATCGGGCGAGTTTCTACTTTCAGACGCAACAGGAATTTCTGGGTTAGGTAAACCCGTTCGCGAGGTACGGGAGTTTGAAGCTAAGAAATGGTTGAGAAGGCAAAAAATTTTTCGCAATTCTGCTGCTCCAAACGCTTAACCAGAATGCCCAAGGGAAAAAATACACATACCGTTGTAATCGGGCGAGTTTCTACTTTCAGATGCAATAGGAATTTTTGGGTTAGGTCAATCCGTTCGCGAGATATGGGAGTTTGAAGCCAAGAAATGGTTGAGAAGGCAAAAAATTTTTCGAAAATCTGCTGCTCCAAACGCTTAACCAGAATGCCCTAGGGAAAAAATACACATACCGTTGTAATCGGGCGAGTTTATACTTTCAGTTACAATAGGAATTTTTGGGTTCGGTCAATCCGTTCGCGAGATATGGGACATTGAAGCTAAGAAATGGTTGACAAGACAACAAATTTTTCGCACTTCTGCTGCTCCAATCGTTTAACCAGAATGCCCTAGGGGTAAAATACACGTACCGTTGTAATCGGGCGAGTTTCTACTTTCAAATGCAATAGGAATTTTTGGGTTAGGACAATCCGTTCGCGAGATATGGGAGTTTGAAGCTAAGAAATGGTTGAGAAGGCAAAAGATTTTTCGCAATTCTGCTGCTCCGAACGCTTAACCAGAATGCCTTAGGGAAAAAATACACATACCGTTGTAATCGGGCGAGTTTCTACTTTCAGATACATAAGGAATTTTTGGGTTAGGTCAATCCGTTCGCGAGATATGGGAGTTTGAAGCTAAGAAATGGTTGAGAAGGCAAAAGATTTTTCGCAATTCTGCTGCTCCAAACGCTTAACCAGAATGCCCTAGGGAAAAAATACACATTCCGTTGTAATCGGGCGAGTTTCTACTTTCAGACGCAATAGGAATTTTTCGGTTAAGTCAATCCGTTCGCGAGATATGGGACTTTGAAGCTAAGAAATGGTTGAGAAGACAACAAATTTTTCGCAATTCTGCTGCTCCAAACGCTTAACCAGAGTGGCCTAGGGAAACAATGCGCATACCGTTGTAATCGGGCGAGTTTCTACTTACAGACGCAACAGGAATTTCTGGGTTAGGTCAACCCGTTCGCGAGATATGGGAGTTTGAAGCCAAGAAATGGTTGAGAAGGCAAAAAATTTTTCGCAATTCTGCTGCTCCAAACGCTTAACCAGAATGCCCTAGGGAAAAATACACATACCGTTGTAATCGGGCGAGTTTCTACTTTCAGATGCAATAGGAATTTTTGGGTTAGGTCAATCCGTTCGCGAGATATGGGAGTTTGAAGCAAAGAAATGGTTGAGAAGGCAAAAAATTTTTCGAAAATCTGCTGCTCCAAACGCTTAACCAGAATGCCCTAGGGAAAAAATACGCATACCGCTGTAATCGGGCGAGTTTCTACTTTCAGATGCAATAGGAATTTTTGGGTTAGGTCAATCCGTTCGCGAGGTATGGGAGTTTGAAGCCAAGAAATGGTTGAGAAGGCATAAAATTTTTCGCAATTCTGCTGATCCAAACGCTTAATCAGAATGGCCAAGGGGAAAAATACATATACCGTTGTAATCGGGCGAGTTTCTACTTTCAGACGCAACAGGAAATTTTGGGTTAGGTCAATCCGTTCGCGAGATATGAGAGTTTCAAGCCAAAAAATGGTTGAGAAGGCAAAAAATTTTTCGTAAATCTGCTGCTCCAAACGCTTAACCAGAATGGCCAAGGGGAAAAATACACATACCGTTGCAATCGGGCGAGTTTCTACTTTCAGACGCAACAGGAATTTTTGGGTTAGGTCAATCCGTTCGCGAGATATGGGAGTTTCAAGCCAAAAAATGGTTGAGAAGGCAAAAAATTTTTCGTAAATCTGCTGCTCCAAACGCTTAACCAGAATGGCCTAGGGGAAAAATACGTATACCGTTGTAATCGGGCGAGTTTCTACTTTCAGTTACAATAGGAATTTTTGGGTACGGTCAATCTGTTCGCGAGATATGGGACTTTGAAGCTAAGAAATGGTTGACAAGACAACAAATTTTTCGCACTTCTGCTTCTCCAATCGCTTAACCAGAACGCCCTAAGGGAAAAATACACGTACCATTGTAATCGTGCGAGTTTCTACTTTCAAATGCAATAGGAATTTCTGGGTTAGGACAATCCGTTCGCGAGATATGGGAGTTTGAAGCCAAGAAATGGTAGAGAAGGCAAAAAATTTTTCACAATTCTGCTGCTCCAAACGCTTAACCAGAAAGGCCTAGGGAAAAAATACACATGCCGCTGTAGTCGGGCGAGTTTCTACTTTCAGTTGCAATAGGAAGTTTTGGGTTAGGTCAATCCGTACGCGAGATATGGGAGTTTGAAGCCAAGAAATGGTTGAGAAGGCAAAAAATTTTTCGCAATTCTGCTGCTTCAAACGCTTAACCAGAATGGCCTAGGGAAAAAATACACATACCGTTGTAATCGGGCGAGTTTCTACTTTCAGTTACAATAGGAATTTTTGGGTCTGGTCAATCCGTTCGCGAGATATGGGACTTTGAAGCTAAGAAATGGTTTACAAGACAACAAATTTTTCGCACTTCTGCTGCTCCAATCGCTTAACATGAATGGCCTAGGGGAAAAATACACGTAGCGTTGTAATCGGGCGAGTTTCTACGTTCAGACGCAATAGGAATTTTTCGGTTAAGTCAATCCGTTCGCGAGATATGGGAGTTTGAAGCTAAGAAATGGTTGAGAAGGCAAAAAATTTTTCGCAATTCTGCTGCTCCAAACGCTTAACCAGAATGCCCGAGGGAAAAAATACACATACCGTTGTAATCGGGCGAGTTTCTACTTTCAGATGCAATAGGAATTTTTGGGTTAGGTCAATCCGTTCGCGAGATATGGGAGTTTGAAGCCAAGAAATGGTTGAGAAGGCAAAAAATTTTTCGAAAATCTGCTGCTCCAAACGCTTAACCAGAATGCCCTAGGGGAAAAATACACATACCGTTGTAATCGGGCGAGTTTCTACTTTGAGTTAGAATAGGAATTTTTGGGTTCGGTCAATCCGTTCGCGAGATATGGGACATTGAAGCTAAGAAATGGTTGACAAGACAACAAATTTTTTGCACTTCTGCTGCTCCAATCGTTTAACCAGAATGCCCTAGGGGTAAAATACACGTACCGTTGTAATCGGGCGAGTTTCTACTTTCAAATGCAATAGGAATTTTTGGGTTAGGACAATCCGTTCGCGAGATATGAGAGTTTGAAGATAAGGAATGGTTGAGTAGGCAAAAAATTTTTCGCAATTCTGCTGCTCCAAACGCTTAACCAGAATGGCCTAGGGAAAAAATACACATACCGTTGTAATCGGGTGAGTTTCTGCTTTCAGTTACAATAGGAATTTTTGGGTCTGGTCAATCCGTTCGCGAGATATGGGACTTTGAAGCTAAGAAATGGTTGACAAGACAACAAATTTTTCGCACTTCTGTTGCTCCAATCGCTTAACCAGAATGGCCTAGGGAAAAAATACACATACCGTTATAATCGGGCGAGTTTCTACTTTCAGATGCAATAGGAATTTTTGGGTTTGGTCAATCCGTTCGCGAGATATGGGACTTTGAAGCTAAGAAATGGTTGAGAAGGCAACAAATTTTTCGCAATTCTGCTGCTCCAAACGCTTAACCAGAATGGCCTAGGGAAAAAATACGTATACCGTTGTAATCGGGCGAGTTTCTACTTTCAGACGCAGCAGGAATTTTGGGTTTGGTCAATCCGTTCGCGAGATATGGGACTTTGAAGCTAAGAAATGGTTGAGAAGATAACAAATTTTTCGCAATTCTGCTGCTCCAAACGCTTAACCAGAATGGCCTAGGGAAAAAATACTCATACCGTTGTAATCGGGCGAGTTTCTACTTTCAGACGCAGCAGGAATTTTGGGTTTGGTCAATCCGTTCGCGAGATATGGGACTTTGAAGCTAAGAAATGGTTGAGAAGACAACAAGTTTTTCGCAATTCTGCTGCTCCAAACGCTTAACCAGAATGGCCTAGGGAAACAATACGCATACCGTTGTAATCGGGCGAGTTTCTACTTTCAGACGCAACAGGAATTTCTGGGTTAGGTCAATCCGTTCGCGAGATATGGGAGTTTGAAGCCAAGAAATGGTTGAGAAGGCAAAAAATTTTTCGAAAATCTGCTGCTCCAAACGCTTAACCAGAATGCCCTAGGGAAAAAATACACATACCGTTGTAATCGGGCGAGTTTCTACTTTCAGTTACAATAGGAATTTTTGGGTTCGGTCAATCCGTTCGCGAGATATGGGACATTGAAGCTAAGAAATGGTTTACAAGACAACAAATTTTTCGCACTTCTGCTGCTCCAATCGTTTAACCAGAATGCCCTGGGGGTAAAATACACGCACCGTTGTAATCGGGCGAGTTTCTACTTTCAAATGCAATAGGAATTTTTCGGTTAAGTCAATCCGTTCGCGAGGTATGGGAGTTTGAAGCTAAGAAATGGTTTAGAAGACAACAAATTTTTCGCAATTCTGCTGCTCCAAACGCTTAACCAGAATGGGCTAGGGAAAAAATACACATACCCTTGTAATCGGGCGAGTTTCTACTTTCAGATGCAATAGGAATTTTTGGGTTAGGTCAATCCGTTCGCGAGATATGGGAGTTTGAAGCTAAGAAATGGTTGAGATGACAACAAATTTTTCGCAATTCTGCTGCTCCAAACGCTTAACCAGAATGGCCTAGGGAAAAAATACACATACCGTTGTAATCGGGCGAGTTTCTGCTTTCAGTTACAATAGGAATTTTTGGGTCTGGTCAATCCGTTCGCGAGATATGGGACTTTGAAGCTAAGATATGGTTGACAAGACAACAAATTTTTCGCACTTCTGTTGCTCCAATCGCTTAACCAGAATGGCCTACGGAAAAAATACACATACCGTTGTAATCGGGCGAGTTTCTACTTTCAGATGCAATAGGAATTTTTGGGTTTGGTCAATCCGTTCGCGAGATATGGGACTTTGAAGCTAAGAAATGGTTGAGAAGGCAACAAATTTTTTGCAATTCTGCTGCTCCAAACGCTTAACCAGAATGGCCTAGGGGAAAAATACGTATACCGTTGTAATCGGGCGAGTTTCTACTTTCAGACGCAGCAGGAATTTTGGGTTTGGTCAATCCGTTCGCGAGATATGGGACTTTGAAGCTAAGAAATGGTTGAGAAGACAACAAATTTTTCGTAATTCTGCTGCTCCAAACGCTTAACCAGAATGGCCTAGGGAAAAAATACGCATACCGTTGTAATCGGGCGAGTTTCTACTTTCAGACGCAACAGGAATTTCTGGGTTAGGTCAACCCGTTCGCGAGATATGGGAGTTTGAAGCTAAGAAATGGTTGAGAAGGCAAAAAATTTTTCGCAATTCTGCTGCTCCAAACGCTTAACCAGAATGCCCAAGGGAAAAAATACACATACCGTTGTAATCGGGCGAGTTTCTACTTTCAGATGCAATAGGAATTTTTGGGTTAGGTCAATCCGTTCGCGAGATATGGGAGTTTGAAGCCAAGAAATGGTTGAGAAGGCAAAAAATTTTTCGAAAATCTGCTGCTCCAAACGCTTAACCAGAATGCCCTAGGGAAAAAATACACATACCGTTGTAATCGGGCGAGTTTATACTTTCAGTTACAATAGGAATTTTTGGGTTCGGTCAATCCGTTCGCGAGATATGGGACATTGAAGCTAAGAAATGGTTGACAAGACAACAAATTTTTCGCACTTCTGCTGCTCCAATCGCTTAACATGAATGGCCTAGGGGAAAAATTCACGTAGCGTTGTAATCGGGCGAGTTTCTACTTTCAGACGCAATAGGAATTTTTCGGTTAAGTCAATCCGTTCGCGAGGTATGGGAGTTTGAAGCTAAGAAATGGTTTAGAAGACAACAAATTTTTCGCAATTCTGCTGCTCCAAACGCTTAACCAGAATGGGCTAGGGAAAAAATACACATACCCTTGTAATCGGGCGAGTTTCTACTTTCAGATGCAATAGGAATTTTTGGGTTAGGTCAATCCGTTCGCGAGATATGGGAGTTTGAAGCCAAGAAATGGTTGAGAAGGCATAAAATTTTTCGCAATTCTGCTGATCCAAACGCTTAACCAGAATGGCCAAGGGGAAAAATACACATACCGTTGTAATCGGGCGAGTTTCTACTTTCAGACGCAACAGGAATTTTTGGGTTAGGTCAATCCGTTCGCGAGATATGGGAGTTTCAAGCCAAAAAATGGTTGAGAAGGCAAAAAATTTTTCGTAAATCTGCTGCTCCAAACGCTTAACCAGAATGGCCTAGGGGAAAAATACGTATACCGTTGTAATCGGGCGAGTTTCTACTTTCAGTTACAATAGGAATTTTTGGGTACGGTCAATCTGTTCGCGAGATATGGGACTTTGAAGCTAAGAAATGGTTGACAAGACAACAAATTTTTCGCACTTCTGCTTCTCCAATCGCTTAACCAGAACGCCCTAAGGGAAAAATACACGTACCATTGTAATCGTGCGAGTTTCTACTTTCAAATGCAATAGGAATTTCTGGGTTAGGACAATCCGTTCGCGAGATATGGGAGTTTGAAGCCAAGAAATGGTAGAGAAGGCAAAAAATTTTTCACAATTCTGCTGCTCCAAACGCTTAACCAGAAAGGCCTAGGGAAAAAATACACATGCCGCTGTAGTCGGGCGAGTTTCTACTTTCAGTTGCAATAGGAAGTTTTGGGTTAGGTCAATCCGTACGCGAGATATGGGAGTTTGAAGCCAAGAAATGGTTGAGAAGGCAAAAAATTTTTCGCAATTCTGCTGCTTCAAACGCTTAACCAGAATGGCCTAGGGAAAAAATACACATACCGTTGTAATCGGGCTAGTTTCTACTTTCAGACGCAATAGGAATTTTTCGGTTAAGTCAATCCGTTCGCGAGATATGGGAGTTTGAAGCTAAGAAATGGTTGAGAAGGCAAAAAATTTTTCGCAATTCTGCTGCTCCAAACGCTTAACCAGAATGCCCTCGGGGAAAAATACACATACCGCTGTAATCGGGCGAGTTTCTACTTTCAGATGCAATAGGAATTTTTGGGTTAGGTCAATCCGTTCGCGAGATATGGGAGTTTGAAGCCAAGAAATGGTTGAGAAGGCAAAAAATTTTTCGAAAATCTGCTGCTCCAAACGCTTAACCAGAATGCCCTAGGGAAAAAATACACATACCGTTGTAATCGGGCGAGTTTATACTTTCAGTTACAATAGGAATTTTTGGGTTCGGTCAATCCGTTCGCGAGATATGGGACATTGAAGCTAAGAAATGGTTGACAAGACAACAAATTTTTTGCACTTCTGCTGCTCCAATCGTTTAACTAGAATGCCCTAGGGGTAAAATACACGTACCGTTGTAATCGGGCGAGTTTCTACTTTCAAATGCAATAGGAATTTTTGGGTTAGGACAATCCGTTCGCGAGATATGAGAGTTTGAAGATAAGGAATGGTTGAGTAGGCAAAAAATTTTTCGCAATTCTGCTGCTCCAAACGCTTAACCAGAATGGCCCAGGGAAAAAATACGCATACCGCTGTAATCGGGCGAGTTTCTACTTTCAGATGCAATAGGAATTTTTGGGTTAGGTCAATCCGTTCGCGAGATATGGGAGTTTGAAGCCAAGAAATGGTTGAGAAGGCATAAAATTTTTCGCAATTGTGCTGATCCAAACGCTTAACCAGAATGGCCAAGGGGAAAAATACACATACCGTTGTAATCGGGCGAGTCTCTACTTTCAGATGCAATAGGAATTTTTGGGTTAGGTCAATCCGTTCGCGAGATATGGGAGTTTGAAGCCAAGAAATGGTTGAGAAGGCATAAAATTTTTCGCAATTCTGCTGATCCAAACGCTTAACCAGAATGGCCAAGGGGAAAAATACACATACCGTTGTAATGGGGCGAGTTTCTACTTTCAGACGCAACAGGAAATTTTGGGTTAGGTCAATCCGTTCGCGAGATATGGGAGTTTCAAGCCAAAAAATGGTTGAGAAGGCAAAAAATTTTTCGTAAATCTGCTGCTCCAAACGCTTAACCAGAATGGCCTAGGGAAAAAATACACATACCGTTGTAATCGGGCGAGTTTCTACTTTCAGTTACAATAGGAATTTTTGCGTCTGGTCAATCCGTTCGCGAGATATGGGACTTTGAAGCTAAGAAATGGTTTACAAGACAACAAATTTTTCGCAATTCTGCTGCTCCAATCGCTTAACATGAATGGCCTAGGGGAAAAATACACGTAGCGTTGTAATCGGGCGAGTTTCTACTTTCAGACGCAATAGGAATTTTTCGGTTAAGTCAATCCGTTCGCGAGATATGGGAGTTTGAAGCTAAGAAATGGTTTAGAAGGCAAAAAATTTTTCGAAAATCTGCTGCTCCAAACGCTTAACCAGAATGCCCTAGGGAAAAAATACACATACCGTTGTAATCGGGCGAGTTTCTACTTTCAGTTACAATAGGAATTTTTGGGTTCGGTCAATCCGTTCGCGAGATATGGGACATTGAAGCTAAGAAATGGTTGACAAGACAACAAATTTTTCGCACTTCTGCTGCTCCAATCGTTTAACCAGAATGCCATATGGGTAAAATACACGTACCGTTGTAATCGGGCGAGTTTCTACTTTCAAATGCAATAGGAATTTTTGGGTTAGGACAATCCGTTCGCGAGATATGAGAGTTTGAAGCTAAGGAATGGTTGAGTAGGCAAAACATTTTTCGCAATTCTGCTGCTCCAAACGCTTAACCAGAATGGCCCGGGGAAAAAATACGCATACCGCTGTAATCGGGCGAGTTTCTACTTTCAGATGCAATAGGAATTTTTGGGTTAGGTCAATCCGTTCGCGAGATATGGGAGTTTGAAGCCAAGAAATGGTTGAGAAGGCATAAAATTTTTCGCAATTTTGCTGATCCAAACGCTTAACCAGAATGGCCAAGGGGAAAAATACACATACCGTTGTAATCGGGCGAGTCTCTACTTTCAGATGCAATAGGAATTTTTGGGTTAGGTCAATCCGTTCGCGAGATATGGGAGTTTGAAGCCAAGAAATGGTTGAGAAGGCATAAAATTTTTCGCAATTCTGCTGATCCAAACGCTTAACCAGAATGGCCAAGGGGAAAAATACACATACCGTTGTAATCGGGCGAGTTTCTACTTTCAGACGCAACAGGAAATTTTGGGTTAGGTCAATCCGTTCGCGAGATATGGGAGTTTCAAGCCAAAAAATGGTTGAGAAGGCAAAAAATTTTTCGTAAATCTGCTGCTCCAAACGCTTAACCAGAATGGCCTAGGGAAAAAATACACATACCGTTGTAATCGGGCGAGTTTCTACTTTCAGTTACAATAGGAATTTTTGGGTCTGGTCAATCCGTTCGCGAGATATGGGACTTTGAAGCTAAGAAATGGTTTACAAGACAACAAATTTTTCGCAATTCTGCTGCTCCAATCGCTTAACATGAATGGCCTAGGGGAAAAATACACGTAGCGTTGTAATCGGGCGAGTTTCTACTTTCAGACGCAATAGGAATTTTTCGGTTAAGTCAATCCGTTCGCGAGATATGGGAGTTTGAAGCTAAGAAATGGTTTAGAAGGCAAAAAATTTTTCGAAAATCTGCTGCTCCAAACGCTTAACCAGAATGCCCTAGGGAAAAAATACACATACCGTTGTAATCGGGCGAGTTTCTACTTTCAGTTACAATAGGAATTTTTGGGTTCGGTCAATCCGTTCGCGAGATATGGGACATTGAAGCTAAGAAATGGTTGACAAGACAACAAATTTTTCGCACTTCTGCTGCTCCAATCGTTTAACCAGAATGCCATATGGGTAAAATACACGAACCGTTGTAATCGGGCGAGTTTCTACTTTCAAATGCAATAGGAATTTTTGGGTTAGGACAATCCGTTCGCGAGATATGAGAGTTTGAAGCTAAGGAATGGTTGAGTAGGCAAAAAATTTTTCGCAATTCTGCTGCTCCAAACGCTTAACCAGAATGGCCCAGGGAAAAAATACGCATACCGCTGTAATCGGGCGAGTTTCTACTTTCAGATGCAATAGGAATTTTTGGGTTAGGTCAATCCGTTCGCGAGATATGGGAGTTTGAAGCCAAGAAATGGTTGAGAAGGCATAAAATTTTTCGCAATTGTGCTGATCCAAACGCTTAACCAGAATGGCCAAGGGGAAAAATACACATACCGTTGTAATCGGGCGAGTTTCTACTTTCAGACGCAACAGGAAATTTTGGGTTAGGTCAATCCGTTCGCGAGATATGGGAGTTTCAAGCCAAAAAATGGTTGAGAAGGCAAAAAATTTTTCGTAAATCTGCTGCTCCAAACGCTTAACCAGAATGGCCTAGGGAAAAAATACACATACCGTTGTAATCGGGCGAGTTTCTACTTTCAGTTACAATAGGAATTTTTGGGTCTGGTCAATCCGTTCGCGAGATATGGGACTTTGAAGCTAAGAAATGGTTTACAAGACAACAAATTTTTCGCACTTCTGCTGCTCCAATCGCTTAACATGAATGGCCTAGGGGAAAAATACACGCAGCGTTGTAATCGGGCGAGTTTCTACTTTCAGATGCAATAGGAATTTTTGGGTTTGGTCAATCCGTTCGCGAGATATGGGACTTTGAAGCTAAGAAATGGTTGAGAAGGCAACAAATTTTTCGCAATTCTGCTGCTCCAAACGCTTAACCAGAATGGCCTAGGGAGAAAATACGTATACCGTTGTAATCGGGCGAGTTTCTACTTTCAGACGCAGCAGGAATTTTGGGTTTGGTCAATCCGTTCGCGAGATATGGGACTTTGAAGCTAAGAAATGGTTGAGAAGACAACAAATTTTTCGCAATTCTGCTGCTCCAAACGCTTAACCAGAATGGCCTAGGGAAAAAATACGCATACCGTTGTAATCGGGCGAGTTTCTACTTTCAGACGCAACAGGAATTTCTGGGTTAGGTCAACCCGTTCGCGAGATATGGGAGTTTGAAGCTAAGAAATGGTTGAGAAGGCAAAAAATTTTTCGCAATTCTGCTGCTCCAAACGCTTAACCAGAATGCCCAAGGGAAAGAATACACATACCGTTGTAATCGGGCGAGTTTCTACTTTCAGATGCAATAGGAATTTTTGGGTTAGGTCAATCCGTTCGCGAGATATGGGAGTTTGAAGCCAAGAAATGTTTGAGAAGGCAAAAAATTTTTCGAAAATCTGCTGCTCCAAACGCTTAACCAGAATGCCCTAGGGAAAAAATACACATACCGTTGTAATCGGGCGAGTTTCTACTTTCAGTTACAATAGGAATTTTTGGGTTCGGTCAATCCGTTCGCGAGATATGGGACATTGAAGCTAAGAAATGGTTGACAAGACAACAAATTTTTCGCACTTCTGCTGCTCCAATCGTTTAACCAGAATGCCCTAGGGGTAAAATACACGTACCGTTGTAATCGGGCGAGTTTCTACTTTCAAATGCAATAGGAATTTTTGGGTTAGGACAATCCGTTCGCGAGATATGAGAGTTTGAAGCTAAGGAATGGTTGAGTAGGCAAAAAATTTTTCGCAATTCTGCGGCTCCAAACGCTTAACCAGAATGGCCCAGGGAAAAAATACGCATACCGCTGTAATCGGGCGAGTTTCTACTGTCAGATACAATAGGAATTTTTGGGTTAGGTCAATCCGTTCGCGAGATATGGGAGTTTGAAGCCAAGAAATGGTTGAGAAGGCATAAAATTTTTCGCAGTTGTGCTGATCCAAACGCTTAACCAGAATGGCCAAGGGGAAAAATACACATACCGTTGTAATCGGGCGAGTTTCTACTTTCAGACGCAACAGGAAATTTTGGGTTAGGTCAATCCGTTCGCGAGATATGGGAGTTTCAACCAAAAAATGGTTGAGAAGGCAAAAAATTATTCGTAAATCTGCTGCTCCAAACGCTTAACCAGAATGGCCTAGGGGAAATATATGCATACCGTTGTAATCGGGCGAGTTTCTACTTTCAGTTACAATAGGAATTTTTGGGTTCGGTCAATCCGTTCGCGAGGTATGGGACTTTGAAGCTAAGAAATGGTTGAGAAGACAACAAATTTTTCGCAAATCTGCTGCTCCAAACGCTTAACCAGAATGGTCTAGGGAAAAAATACGCATACCGTTGTAATCGGGCGAGTTTCTACATTCAGATACAATAGGAATTTTTGGGTTCTGTCAATCCGTTCGCGAGATATGGGACTTTGAAGCTAAGAAATGGTTGACAAGACAACAAATTTTTCGCACTTCTGCTGCTCCAATCGCTTAACCAGAATGCCCTTGGGGAAAAATACACGTACCGTTGTAATCTGGAGCGTTTCTACTTTCAGATGCATAAGGAATTTTTGGGTTAGGTCAATCCGTTCGCGAGATATGGGTGTTTGAAGCTAAGAAATGGTTGAGAAGGCAAAAGATTTTTCGCAATTCTGCTGCTCCGAACGCTTAACCAGAATGCCTTAGGGAAAAAATACACATACCGTTGTAATCGGGCGAGTTTCTACTTTCAGATACATAAGGAATTTTTGGGTTAGGTCAATCCGTTCGCGAGATATGGGAGTTTGAAGCTAAGAAATGGTTGAGAAGGCAAAAGATTTTTCGCAATTCTGCTGCTCCAAACGCTTAACCAGCATGCCCTAGGGAAAAAATACACATTCCGTTGTAATCGGGCGAGTTTCTACTTTCAGACGCAATAGGAATTTCTGGGTTAGGTCAACCCGTTCGCGAGATATGGGAGTTTGAAGCCAAGAAATGGTTGAGAAGGCAAAAAATTTTTCGCAATTCTGCTGCTCCAAACGCTTAACCAGAATGCCCTAGGGAAAAATACACATACCGTTGTAATCGGGCGTGTTTCTACTTTCAGATGCAATAGGAATTTTTGGGTTAGGTCAATCCGTTCGCGAGATATGGGAGTTTGAAGCAAAGAAATGGTTGAGAAGGCAAAAAATTTTTCGAAAATCTGCTGCTCCAAACGCTTAACCAGAATGCCCTAGGGAAAAAATACACATACCGTTGTAATCGCGCGAGTTTCTACTTTCAGTTACAATAGGAATTTTTGGGTTCTGTCAATCCGTTCGCGAGATATGGGACTTTGAAGCTAAGAAATGGTTGACAAGACAACAAATTTTTCGCACTTCTGCTGCTCCAATCGCTTAACCAGAATGCCCTTGGGGAAAAATACACGTGCCGTTGTAATCTGGAGCGTTTCTACTTTCAGATGCATAAGGAATTTTTGGGTTAGGTCAACCCGTTCGCGAGATATGGGAGTTTGAAGCTAAGAAATGGTTGAGAAGGCAAAAGATTTTTCGCAATTCTGCTGCTCCGAACGCTTAACCAGAATGCCTTAGGGAAAAAATACACATACCGTTGTAATCGGGCGAGTTTCTACTTTCAGATGCAAGAGGAATTTTTGGGTTAGGTCAATCCGTTCGCGAGATATGGGAGTTTGAAGCCAAGAAATGGTTGAGAAGGCAAAAAATTTTTCGAAAGTCTGCTGCTCCCAACGCTTAACCAGAATGCCCTGGGGAAAAAATACACATACCGTTGTAATCGGGCGAGTTTCTACTTTCAGTTACAATAGGAATTTTTGGGTTCGGTCAATCCGTTCGCGAGATATGGGACATTGAAGCTAAGAAATGGTTGACAAGATAAGAAAGTTTTCGCACTTCTGCTGCTCCAATCGCTTAACCAGAATGCCCTAAGGGAAAAATACACGTACCATTGTAATCGTGCGAGTTTCTACTTTCAAATGCAATAGGAATTTTTGGGTTAGGACAATCCGTTCGCGAGATATGGGAGTTTGAAGCCAAGAAATGGTAGAGAAGGCAAAAAATTTTTCACAATTCTGCTGCTCCAAACGCTTAACCAGAATGGCCTAGGGAAAAAATACACATACCGTTGTAATCGGGCGAGTTTCTACTTTCAGTTACAATAGGAATTTTTGGGTTAGGTCAATCCGTACGGGAGATATGGGAGTTTGAAGCCAAGAAATGGTTGAGAAGGCAAAAAATTTTTCGCACTTCTGTTGCTCCAATCGCTTAACCAGAATGGCCTACGGAAAAAATACACATACCGTTGTAATCGGGCGAGTTTCTACTTTCAGATGCAATAGGAATTTTTGGGTTAGGTCAATCCGTTCGCGAGATATGGGAGTTTGAAGCTAAGAAATGGTTGAGATGACAACAAATTTTTCGCAATTCTGCTGCTCCAAACGCTTAACCAGAATGGCCTAGGGAAAAAATACACATACCGTTGTAATCGGGCGAGTTTCTGCTTTCAGTTACAATAGGAATTTTTGGGTCTGGTCAATCCGTTCGCGAGATATGGGACTTTGAAGCTAAGAAATGGTTGACAAGACAACAAATTTTTCGCACTTCTGTTGCTCCAATCGCTTAACCAGAATGGCCTACGGAAAAAATACACATACCGTTGTAATCGGGCGAGTTTCTGCTTTCAGATGCAATAGGAATTTTTGGGTTTGGTCAATCCGTTCGCGAGATATGGGACTTTGAAGCTAAGAAATGGTTGAGAAGGCAACAAATTTTTTGCAATTCTGCTGCTCCAAACGCTTAACCAGAATGGCCTAGGGGAAAAATACGTATACCGTTGTAATCGGGCGAGTTTCTACTTTCAGACGCAGCAGGAATTTTGGGTTTGGTCAATCCGTTCGCGAGATATGGGACTTTGAAGCTAAGAAATGGTTGACAAGACAACAAATTTTTCGCACTTCTGTTGCTCCAATCGCTTAACCAGAATGGCCTACGGAAAAAATACACATACCGTTGTAATCGGGCGAGTTTCTACTTTCAGATGCAATAGGAATTTTTGGGTTTGGTCAATCCGTTCGCGAGATATGGGACTTTGAAGCTAAGAAATGGTTGAGAAGGCAACAAATTTTTTGCAATTCTGCTGCTCCAAACGCTTAACCAGAATGGCCTAGGGGAAAAATACGTATACCGTTGTAATCGGGCGAGTTTCTACTTTCAGACGCAGCAGGAATTTTGGGTTTGGTCAATCCGTTCGCGAGATATGGGACTTTGAAGCTAAGAAATGGTTGAGAAGACAACAAATTTTTCGCAATTCTGCTGCTCCAAACGCTTAACCAGAATGGCCTAGGGAAAAAACACGCATACCGTTGTAATCGGGCGAGTTTCTACTTTCAGACGCAACAGGAATTTCTGGGTTAGGTCAACCCGTTCGCGAGATATGGGAGTTTGAAGCTAAGAAATGGTTGAGAAGGCAAAAAATTTTTCGCAATTCTGCTGCTCCAAACGCTTAACCAGAATGCCCAAGGGAAAAAATACACATACCGTTGTAATCGGGCGAATTTCTACTTTCAGATGCAATAGGAATTTTTGGGTTAGGTCAATCCGTTCGCGAGATATGGGAGTTTGAAGCCAAGAAATGGTTGAGAAGGCAAAAAATTTTTCGAAAATCTGCTGCTCCAAACGCTTAACCAGAATGCCCTAGGGAAAAAATACACATACCGTTGTAATCGGGCGAGTTTATACTTTCAGTTACAATAGGAATTTTTGGGTTCGGTCAATCCGTTCGCGAGATATGGGACATTGAAGGTAAGAAATGGTTGACAAGACAACAAATTTTTCGCACTTCTGCTGCTCCAATCGCTTAACATGAATGGCCTAGGGGAAAAATACACGTAGCGTTGTAATCGGGCGAGTTTCTACTTTCAGACGCAATAGGAATTTTTCGGTTAAGTCAATCCGTTCGCGAGGTATGGGAGTTTGAAGCTAAGAAATGGTTTAGAAGACAACAAATTTTTCGCAATTCTGCTGCTCCAAACGCTTAACCAGAATGGGCTAGGGAAAAAATACACATACCCTTGTAATCGGGCGAGTTTCTACTTTCAGATGCAATAGGAATTTTTGGGTTAGGTCAATCCGTTCGCGAGATATGGGAGTTTGAAGCTAAGAAATGGTTGAGATGACAACAAATTTTTCGCAATTCTGCTGCTCCAAACGCTTAACCAGAATGGCCTAGGGAAAAAATACACATACCGTTGTAATCGGGCGAGTTTCTGCTTTCAGTTACAATAGGAATTTTTGGGTCTGGTCAATCCGTTCGCGAGATATGGGACTTTGAAGCTAAGATATGGTTGACAAGACAACAAATTTTTCGCACTTCTGTTGCTCCAATCGCTTAACCAGAATGGCCTACGGAAAAAATACACATACCGTTGTAATCGGGCGAGTTTCTACTTTCAGATGCAATAGGAATTTTTGGGTTTGGTCAATCCGTTCGCGAGATATGGGACTTTGAAGCTAAGAAATGGTTGAGAAGGCAACAAATTTTTTGCAATTCTGCTGCTCCAAACGCTTAACCAGAATGGCCTAGGGGAAAAATACGTATACCGTTGTAATCGGGCGAGTTTCTACTTTCAGACGCAGCAGGAATTTTGGGTTTGGTCAATCCGTTCGCGAGATATGGGACTTTGAAGCTAAGAAATGGTTGAGAAGACAACAAATTTTTCGCAATTCTGCTGCTCCAAACGCTTAACCAGAATGGCCTAGGGAAAAAATACGCATACCGTTGTAATCGGGCGAGTTTCTACTTTCAGACGCAACAGGAATTTCTGGGTTAGGTCAACCCGTTCGCGAGATACGGGAGTTTGAAGCTAAGAAATGGTTGAGAAGGCAAAAAATTTTTCGCAATTCTGCTGCTCCAAACGCTTAACCAGAATGCCCAAGAGAAAAAATACACATACCGTTGTAATCGGGCGAGTTTCTACTTTCAGATGCAATAGGAATTTTTGGGTTAGGTCAATCCGTTCGCGAGATATGGGAGCTTGAAGCCAAGAAATGGTTGAGAAGGCAAAAAATTTTTCGAAAATCTGCTGCTCCAAACGCTTAACCAGAATGCCCTAGGGAAAAAATACACATACCGTTGTAATCGGGCGAGTTTATACTTTCAGTTACAATAGGAATTTTTGGGTTCGGTCAATCCGTTCGCGAGATATGGGACATTGAAGCTAAGAAATGGTTGACAAGACAACAAATTTTTCGCACTTCTGCTGCTCCAATCGTTTAACCAGAATGCCCTAGGGGTAAAATACACGTACCGTTGTAATCGGGCGAGTTTCTACTTTCAAATGCAATAGGAATTTTTGGGTTAGGACAATCCGTTCGCGAGATATGAGAGATTGAAGCTAAGAAATGGTTGAGTAGGCAAAAAATTTTTCGCAATTCTGCTGCTCCAAACGCTTAACCAGAATGGCCCAGGGAAAAAATACGCATACCGCTGTAATCGGGCGAGTTTCTACTTTCAGATGCAATAGGAATTTTTGGGTTAGGTCAATCCGTTCGCGAGATATGGGAGTTTGAAGCCAAGAAATGGTTGAGAAGACAACAAATTTTTCGCAAATCTGCTGCTCCAAACGCTTAACCAGAATGCTCTAGGGAAAAAATACGCATACCGTTGTAATCGGGCGAGTTTCTACATTCAGATACAATAGGAATTTTTGGGTTCTGTCAATCCGTTCGCGAGATATGGGACTTTGAAGCTAAGAAATGGTTGACAAGACAACAAATTTTTCGCACTTCTGCTGCTCCAATCGCTTAACCAGAATGCCCTTGGGGAAAAATACACGTACCGTTGTAATCTGGAGCGTTTCTACTTTCAGATGCATAAGGAATTTTTGGGTTAGGTCAATCCGTTCGCGAGATATGGGAGTTTGAAGCTAAGAAATGGTTGAGAAGGCAAAAGATTTTTCGCAATTCTGCTGCTCCGAACGCTTAACCAGAATGCCTTAGGGAAAAAATACACATACCGTTGTAATCGGGCGATTTTCTACTTTCAGATACATAAGGAATTTTTGGGTTAGGTCAATCCGTTCGCGAGATATGGGAGTTTGAAGCTAAGAAATGGTTGAGAAGGCAAAAGATTTTTCGCAATTCTGCTGCTCCAAACGCTTAACCAGAATGCCCTAGGGAAAAAATACACATTCCGTTGTAATCGGGCGAGTTTCTACTTTCAGACGCAATAGGAATTTTTCGGTTAAGTCAATCCGTTCGCGAGATATGGGACTTTGAAGCTAAGAAATGGTTGAGAAGACAACAAATTTTTCGCAATTCTGCTGCTCCAAACGCTTAACCAGAGTGGCCTAGGGAAACAATGCGCATACCGTTGTAATCGGGCGAGTTTCTACTTACAGACGCAACAGGAATTTCTGGGTTAGGTCAACCCGTTCGCGAGATATGGGAGTTTGAAGCCAAGAAATGGTTGAGAAGGCAAAAAATTTTTCGCAATTCTGCTGCTCCAAACGCTTAACCAGAATGCCCTAGGGAAAAATACACATACCGTTGTAATCGGGCGAGTTTCTACTTTCAGATGCAATAGGAATTTTTGGGTTAGGTCAATCCGTTCGCGAGATATGGGAGTTTGAAGCAAAGAAATGGTTGAGAAGGCAAAAAATTTTTCGAAAATCTGCTGCTCCAAACGCTTAACCAGAATGCCCTAGGGAAAAAATACGCATACCGCTGTAATCGGGCGAGTTTCTACTTTCAGATGCAATAGGAATTTTTGGGTTAGGTCAATCCGTTCGCGAGATATGGGAGTTTGAAGCCAAGAAATGGTTGAGAAGGCATAAAATTTTTCGCAATTCTGCTGATCCAAACGCTTAACCAGAATGGCCAAGGGGAAAAATACATATACCGTTGTAATCGGGCGAGTTTCTACTTTCAGACGCAACAGGAAATTTTGGGTTAGGTCAATCCGTTCGCGAGATATGGAGTTTCAAGCCAAAAAATGGTTGAGAAGGCAAAAAATTTTTCGTAAATCTGCTGCTCCAAACGCTTAACCAGAATGGCCTAGGGGAAATATATGCATACCGTTGTAATCGGGCGAGTTTCTACTTTCAGTTACAATAGGAATTTTTGGGTTCGGTCAATCCGTTCGCGAGATATGGGACTTTGAAGCTAAGAAATGGTTGAGAAGACAACAAATTTTTCGCAAATCTGCTGCTCCAAACGCTTAACCAGAATGCTCTAGGGAAAAAATACGCATACCGTTGTAATCGGGCGAGTTTCTACATTCAGATACAATAGGAATTTTTGGGTTCTGTCAATCCGTTCGCGAGATATGGGACTTTGAAGCTAAGAAATGGTTGACAAGACAACAAATTTTTCGCACTTCTGCTGCTCCAATCGCTTAACCAAAATGCCCTTGGGGAAAAATACACGTACCGTTGTAATCTGGAGCGTTTCTACTTTCAGATGCATAAGGAATTTTTGGGTTAGGTCAATCCGTTCGCGAGATATGGGAGTTTGAAGCTAAGAAATGGTTGAGAAGGCAAAAGATTTTTCGCAATTCTGCTGCTCCAAACGCTTAACCAGAATGCCCTAGGGAAAAAATACACATTCCGTTGTAATCGGGCGAGTTTCTACTTTCAGACGCAATAGGAATTTTTCGGTTAAGTCAATCCGTTCGCGAGATATGGGACTTTGAAGCTAAGAAATGGTTGAGAAGACAACAAATTTTTCGCAATTCTACTGCTCCAAACGCTTAACCAGAATGGCCTAGGGAAACAATGCGCATACCGTTGTAATCGGGCGAGTTTCTACTTTCAGACGCAACAGGAATTTCTGGGTTAGGTCAACCCGTTCGCGAGATATGGGAGTTTGAAACCAAGAAATGGTTGAGAAGGCAAAAAATTTTTCGCCATTCTGCTGCTCCAAACGCTTAACCAGAATGCCCTAGGGAAAAAATACACATACCGTTGTAATCGGGCGAGTTTCTACTTTCAGATGCAAGAGGAATTTTTGGGTTAGGTCAATCCGTTCGCGAGATATGGGAGTTTGAAGCCAAGAAATGGTTGAGAAGGCAAAAAATTTTTCGAAAGTCTGCTGCTCCAAACGCTTAACCAGAATGCCCTAGGGAAAAAATACACATACCGTTGTAATCGGGCGAGTTTCTACTTTCAGTTACAATAGGAATTTTTGGGTTCGGTCAATCCGTTCGCGAGATATGGGACATTGAAGCTAAGAAATGGTTGACAAGATAACAAAGTTTTCGCACTTCTGCTGCTCCAATCGCTTAACCAGAATGCCCTAAGGGAAAAATACACGTACCATTGTAATCGTGCGAGTTTCTACTTTCAAATGCAATAGGAATTTTTGGGTTAGGACAATCCGTTCGCGAGATATGGGAGTTTGAAGCCAAGAAATGGTAGAGAAGGCAAAAAATTTTTCACAATTCTGCAGCTCCAAACGCTTAACCAGAATGGCCTAGGGAAAAAATACACATACCGTTGTAATCGGGCGAGTTTCTACTTTCAGTTACAATAGGAATTTTTGGGTTAGGTCAATCCGTACGGGAGATATGGGAGTTTGAAGCCAAGAAATGGTTGAGAAGGCAAAAAATTTTTCGCAATTCTGCTGCTTCAAACGCTTAACCAGAATGGCCTAGGGAAAAAATACACATACCGTTGTAATCGGGCGAGTTTCTACTTTCAGTTACAATAGGAATTTTTGGGTCTGGTCTATCCGTTCGCGAGATATGGGACTTTGAAGCTAAGAAATGGTTTACAAGACAACAAATATTTCGCACTTCTGCTGCTCCAATCGCTTAACATGAATGGCCTAGGGGAAAAATACACGTAGCGTTGTAATCGGGCGAGTTTCTACTTTCAGACGCAATAGGAATTTTTCGGTTAAGTCAATCCGTTCGCGAGGTATGGGAGTTTGAAGCTAAGAAATGGTTTAGAAGACAAAAATTTTTCGCAATTCTGCTGCTCCAAACGCTTAACCAGAATGGGCTAGGGAAAAAATACACATACCCTTGTAATCGGGCGAGTTTCTACTTTCAGATGCAATAGGAATTTTTGGGTTAGGTCAATCCGTTCGCGAGATATGGGAGTTTGAAGCTAAGAAATGGTTGAGATGACAACAAATTTTTCGCAATTCTGCTGCTCCAAACGCTTAACCAGAATGGCCTAGGGAAAAAATACACATACCGTTGTAATCGGGCGAGTTTCTGCTTTCAGTTACAATAGGAATTTTTGGGTCTGGTCAATCCGTTCGCGAGATATGGGACTTTGAAGCTAAGAAATGGTTGACAATACAACAAATTTTTCGCACTTCTGTTGCTCCAATCGCTTAACCAGAATGGCCTACGGAAAAAATACACATACCGTTGTAATCGGGCGAATTTCTACTTTCAGATGCAATAGGAATTTTTGGGTTAGGTCAATCCGTTCGCGAGATATGGGAGTTTGAAGCCAAGAAATGGTTGAGAAGGCAAAAAATTTTTCGAAAATCTGCTGCTCCAAACGCTTAACCAGAATGCCCTAGGGAAAAAATACACATACCGTTGTAATCGGGCGAGTTTATACTTTCAGTTACAATAGGAATTTTTGGGTTCGGTCAATCCGTTCGCGAGATATGGGACATTGAAGCTAAGAAATGGTTGACAAGACAACAAATTTTTCGCACTTCTGCTGCTCCAATCGCTTAACATGAATGGCCTAGGGGAAAAATACACGTAGCGTTGTAATCGGGCGAGTTTCTACTTTCAGACGCAATAGGAATTTTTCGGTTAAGTCAATCCGTTCGCGAGGTATGGGAGTTTGAAGCTAAGAAATGGTTTAGAAGACAACAAATTTTTCGCAATTCTGCTGCTCCAAACGCTTAACCAGAATGGGCTAGGGAAAAAATACACATACCCTTGTAATCGGGCGAGTTTCTACTTTCAGATGCAATAGGAATTTTTGGGTTAGGTCAATCCGTTCGCGAGATATGGGAGTTTCAAGCTAAGAAATGGTTGAGATGACAACAAATTTTTCGCAATTCTGCTGCTCCAAACGCTTAACCAGAATGGCCTAGGGAAAAAATACACATACCGTTGTAATCGGGCGAGTTTCTGCTTTCAGTTACAATAGGAATTTTTGGGTCTGGTCAATCCGTTCGCGAGATATGGGACTTTGAAGCTAAGATATGGTTGACAAGACAACAAATTTTTCGCACTTCTGTTGCTCCAATCGCTTAACCAGAATGGCCTACGGAAAAAATACACACACCGTTGTAATCGGGCGAGTTTCTACTTTCAGATGCAATACGAATTTTTGGGTTTGGTCAATCCGTTCGCGAGATATGGGACTTTGAAGCTAAGAAATGGTTGAGAAGGCAACAAATTTTTTGCAATTCTGCTGCTCCAAACGCTTAACCAGAATGGCCTAGGGGAAAAATACGTATACCGTTGTAATCGGGCGAGTTTCTACTTTCAGACGCAGCAGGAATTTTGGGTTTGGTCAATCCGTTCGCGAGATATGGGACTTTGAAGCTAAGAAATGGTTGAGAAGACAACAAATTTTTCGCAATTCTGCTGCTCCAAACGCTTAACCAGAATGGCCTAGGGAAAAAATACGCATACCGTTGTAATCGGGCGAGTTTCTACTTTCAGACGCAACAGGAATTTCTGGGTTAGGTCAACCCGTTCGCGAGATACGGGAGTTTGAAGCTAAGAAATGGTTGAGAAGGCAAAAAATTTTTCGCAATTCTGCTGCTCCAAACGCTTAACCAGAATGCCCAAGGGAAAAAATACACATACCGTTGTAATCGGGCGAGTTTCTACTTTCAGATGCAATAGGAATTTTTGGGTTAGGTCAATCCGTTCGCGAGATATGGGAGTTTGAAGCCAAGAAATGGTTGAGAAGGCAAAAAATTTTTCGAAAATCTGCTGCTCCAAACGCTTAACCAGAATGCCCTAGGGAAAAAATACACATACCGTTGTAATCGGGCGAGTTTATACTTTCAGTTACAATAGGAATTTTTGGGTTCGGTCAATCCGTTCGCGAGATATGGGACATTGTAGCTAAGAAATGGTTGACAAGACAACAAATTTTTCGCACTTCTGCTGCTCCAATCGTTTAACCAGAATGCCCTAGGGGTAAAATACACGTACCGTTGTAATCGGGCGAGTTTCTACTTTCAAATGCAATAGGAATTTTTGGGTTAGGACAATCCGTTCGCGAGATATGAGAGATTGAAGCTAAGGAATGGTTGAGTAGGCAAAAAATTTTTCGCAATTCTGCTGCTCCAAACGCTTAACCAGAATGGCCCAGGGAAAAAATACGCATACCGCTGTAATCGGGCGAGTTTCTACTTTCAGATGCAATAGGAATTTTTGGGTTAGGTCAATCCGTTCGCGAGATATGGGAGTTTGAAGCCAAGAAATGGTTGAGAAGGCATAAAATTTTTCGCAATTCTGCTGATCCAAACGCTTAACCAGAATGGCCAAGGGGAAAAATACACATACCGTTGTAATCGGGCGAGTTTCTACTTTCAGACGCAACAGGAAATTTTGGGTTAGGTCAATCCGTTCGCGAGATATGGGAGTTTCAAGCCAAAAAATGGTTGAGAAGGCAAAAAATTTTTCGTAAATCTGCTGCTCCAAACGCTTAACCAGAATGGCCTAGGGGAAATATATGCATACCGTTGTAATCGGGCGAGTTTCTACTTTCAGTTACAATAGGAATTTTTGGGTTCGGTCAATCCGTTCGCGAGATATGGGACTTTGAAGCTAAGAAATGGTTGAGAAGACAACAAATTTTTCGCAAATCTGCTGCTCCAAACGCTTAACCAGAATGCTCTAGGGAAAAAATACGCATACCCTTGTAATCGGGCGAGTTTCTACATTCAGATACAATAGGAATTTTTGGGTTCTGTCAATCCGTTCGCGAGATATGGGACATTGAAGGTAAGAAATGGTTGACAAGACAACAAATTTTTCGCACTTCTGCTGCTCCAATCGCTTAACCAGAATGCCCTTGGGGAAAAATACACGTACCGTTGTAATCTGGAGCGTTTCTACTTTCAGATGCATAAGGAATTTTTGGGTTAGGTCAATCCGTTCGCGAGATATGGGAGTTTGAAGCTAAGAAATGGTTGAGAAGGCAAAAGATTTTTCGCAATTCTGTTGCTCCGAACGCTTAACCAGAATGCCTTAGGGAAAAAATACACATACCGTTGTAATCGGGCGAGTTTCTACTTTCAGATACATAAGGAATTTTTGGGTTAGGTCAATCCGTTCGCGAGATATGGGAGTTTGAAGCTAAGAAATGGTTGAGAAGGCAAAAGATTTTTCGCAATTCTGCTGCTCCAAACGCTTAACCAGAATGGCCTAGGGGAAAAATACGTATACCGTTGTAATCGGGCGAGTTTCTACTTTCAGACGCAGCAGGAATTTTGGGTTTGGTCAATCCGTTCGCGAGATATGGGACTTTGAAGCTAAGAAATGGTTGAGAAGACAACAAATTTTTCGCAATTCTGCTGCTCCAAACGCTTAACCAGAATGGCCTAGGGAAAAAATACGCATACCGTTGTAATCGGGCGAGTTTCTACTTTCAGACGCAACAGGAATTTCTGGGTTAGGTCAACCCGTTCGCGAGATACGGGAGTTTGAAGCTAAGAAATGGTTGAGAAGGCAAAAAATTTTTCGCAATTCTGCTGCTCCAAACGCTTAACCAGAATGCCCAAGGGAAAAAATACACATACCGTTGTAATCGGGCGAGTTTCTACTTTCAGATGCAATAGGAATTTTTGGGTTAGGTCAATCCGTTCGCGAGATATGGGAGTTTGAAGCCAAGAAATGGTTGAGAAGGCAAAAAATTTTTCGAAAATCTGCTGCTCCAAACGCTTAACCAGAATGCCCTAGGGAAAAAATACACATACCGTTGTAATCGGGCGAGTTTATACTTTCAGTTACAAAAGGAATTTTTGGGTTCGGTCAATCCGTTCGCGAGATATGGGACATTGAAGCTAAGAAATGGTTGACAAGACAACAAATTTTTCGCACTTCTGCTGCTCCAATCGTTTAACCAGAATGCCCTAGGGGTAAAATACACGTACCGTTGTAATCGGGCGAGTTTCTACTTTCAAATGCAATAGGAATTTTTGGGTTAGGACAATCCGTTCGCGAGATATGAGAGATTGAAGCTAAGGAATGGTTGAGTAGGCAAAAAATTTTTCGCAATTCTGCTGCTCCAAACGCTTAACCAGAATGGCCCAGGGAAAAAATACGCATACCGCTGTAATCGGGCGAGTTTCTACTTTCAGATGCAATAGGAATTTTTGGGTTAGGTCAATCCGTTCGCGAGATATGGGAGTTTGAAGCCAAGAAATGGTTGAGAAGGCATAAAATTTTTCGCAATTCTGCTGATCCAAACGCTTAACCAGAATGGCCAAGGGGAAAAATACACATACCGTTGTAATCGGGCGAGTTTCTACTTTCAGACGCAACAGGAAATTTTGGGTTAGGTCAATCCGTTCGCGAGATATGGGAGTTTCAAGCCAAAAAATGGTTGAGAAGGCAAAAAATTTTTCGTAAATCTGCTGCTCCAAACGCTTAACCAGAATGGCCTAGGGGAAATATATGCATACCGTTGTAATCGGGCGAGTTTCTACTTTCAGTTACAATAGGAATTTTTGGGTTCGGTCAATCCGTTCGCGAGATATGGGACTTTGAAGCTAAGAAATGGTTGAGAAGACAACAAATTTTTCGCAAATCTGCTGCTCCAAACGCTTAACCAGAATGCTCTAGGGAAAAAATACGCATACCCTTGTAATCGGGCGAGTTTCTACATTCAGATACAATAGGAATTTTTGGGTTCTGTCAATCCGTTCGCGAGATATGGGACATTGAAGGTAAGAAATGGTTGACAAGACAACAAATTTTTCGCACTTCTGCTGCTCCAATCGCTTAACCAGAATGCCCTTGGGGAAAAATACACGTACCGTTGTAATCTGGAGCGTTTCTACTTTCAGATGCATAAGGAATTTTTGGGTTAGGTCAATCCGTTCGCGAGATATGGGAGTTTGAAGCTAAGAAATGGTTGAGAAGGCAAAAGATTTTTCGCAATTCTGTTGCTCCGAACGCTTAACCAGAATGCCTTAGGGAAAAAATACACATACCGTTGTAATCGGGCGAGTTTCTACTTTCAGATACATAAGGAATTTTTGGGTTAGGTCAATCCGTTCGCGAGATATGGGAGTTTGAAGCTAAGAAATGGTTGAGAAGGCAAAAGATTTTTCGCAATTCTGCTGCTCCAAACGCTTAACCAGAATGGCCTAGGGGAAAAATACGTATACCGTTGTAATCGGGCGAGTTTCTACTTTCAGACGCAGCAGGAATTTTGGGTTTGGTCAATCCGTTCGCGAGATATGGGACTTTGAAGCTAAGAAATGGTTGAGAAGACAACAAATTTTTCGCAATTCTGCTGCTCCAAACGCTTAACCAGAATGGCCTAGGGAAAAAATACGCATACCGTTGTAATCGGGCGAGTTTCTACTTTCAGACGCAACAGGAATTTCTGGGTTAGGTCAACCCGTTCGCGAGATACGGGAGTTTGAAGCTAAGAAATGGTTGAGAAGGCAAAAAATTTTTCGCAATTCTGCTGCTCCAAACGCTTAACCAGAATGCCCAAGGGAAAAAATACACATACCGTTGTAATCGGGCGAGTTTCTACTTTCAGATGCAATAGGAATTTTTGGGTTAGGTCAATCCGTTCGCGAGATATGGGAGTTTGAAGCCAAGAAATGGTTGAGAAGGCAAAAAATTTTTCGAAAATCTGCTGCTCCAAACGCTTAACCAGAATGCCCTAGGGAAAAAATACACATACCGTTGTAATCGGGCGAGTTTATACTTTCAGTTACAATAGGAATTTTTGGGTTCGGTCAATCCGTTCGCGAGATATGGGACATTGAAGCTAAGAAATGGTTGACAAGACAACAAATTTTTCGCACTTCTGCTGCTCCAATCGTTTAACCAGAATGCCCTAGGGGTAAAATACACGTACCGTTGTAATCGGGCGAGTTTCTACTTTCAAATGCAATAGGAATTTTTGGGTTAGGACAATCCGTTCGCGAGATATGAGAGATTGAAGCTAAGGAATGGTTGAGTAGGCAAAAAATTTTTCGCAATTCTGCTGCTCCAAACGCTTAACCAGAATGGCCCAGGGAAAAAATACGCATACCGCTGTAATCGGGCGAGTTTCTACTTTCAGATGCAATAGGAATTTTTGGGTTAGGTCAATCCGTTCGCGAGATATGGGAGTTTGAAGCCAAGAAATGGTTGAGAAGGCATAAAATTTTTCGCAATTCTGCTGATCCAAACGCTTAACCAGAATGGCCAAGGGGAAAAATACACATACCGTTGTAATCGGGCGAGTTTCTACTTTCAGACGCAACAGGAAATTTTGGGTTAGGTCAATCCGTTCGCGAGATATGGGAGTTTCAAGCCAAAAAATGGTTGAGAAGGCAAAAAATTTTTCGTAAATCTGCTGCTCCAAACGCTTAACCAGAATGGCCTAGGGGAAATATATGCATACCGTTGTAATCGGGCGAGTTTCTACTTTCAGTTACAATAGGAATTTTTGGGTTCGGTCAATCCGTTCGCGAGATATGGGACTTTGAAGCTAAGAAATGGTTGAGAAGACAACAAATTTTTCGCAAATCTGCTGCTCCAAACGCTTAACCAGAATGCTCTAGGGAAAAAATACGCATACCGTTGTAATCGGGCGAGTTTCTACATTCAGATACAATAGGAATTTTTGGGTTCTGTCAATCCGTTCGCGAGATATGGGACATTGAAGCTAAGAAATGGTTGACAAGACAACAAATTTTTCGCACTTCTGCTGCTCCAATCGCTTAACCAGAATGCCCTTGGGGAAAAATACACGTACCGTTGTAATCTGGAGCGTTTCTACTTTCAGATGCGTAAGGAATTTTTGGGTTAGGTCAATCCGTTCGCGAGATATGGGAGTTTGAAGCTAAGAAATGGTTGAGAAGGCAAAAGATTTTTCGCAATTCTGTTGCTCCGAACGCTTAACCAGAATGCCTTAGGGAAAAAATACACATACCGTTGTAATCGGGCGAGTTTCTACTTTCAGATACATAAGGAATTTTTGGGTTAGGTCAATCCGTTCGCGAGATATGGGAGTTTGAAGCTAAGAAATGGTTGAGAAGGCAAAAGATTTTTCGCAATTCTGCTGCTCCAAACGCTTAACCAGAATGCCCTAGGGAAAAAATACACATTCCGTTGTAATCGGGCGAGTTTCTACTTTCAGACGCAATAGGAATTTTTCGGTTAAGTCAATCCGTTCGCGAGATATGGGACTTTGAAGCTAAGAAATGGTTGAGAAGACAACAAATTTTTCGCAATTCTGCTGCTCCAAACGCTTAACCAGAGTGGCCTAGGGAAACAATGCGCATACCGTTGTAATCGGGCGAGTTTCTACTTACAGACGCAACAGGAATTTCTGGGTTAGGTCAACCCGCTCGCGAGATATGGGAGTTTGAAGCCAAGAAATGGTTGAGAAGGCAAAAAATTTTTCGCAATTCTGCTGCTCCAAACGCTTAACCAGAATGCCCTAGGGAAAAATACACATACCGTTGTAATCGGGCGAGTTTCTACTTTCAGATGCAATAGGAATTTTTGGGTTAGGTCAATCCGTTCGCGAGATATGGGAGTTTGAAGCCAAGAAATGGTTGAGAAGGCATAAAAATTTTCGCAATTGTGCTGATCCAAACGCTTAACCAGAATGGCCAAGGGGAAAAATACACATACCGTTGTAATCGGGCGAGTTTCTACTTTCAGATGCAATAGGAATTTTTGGGTTATGTCAATCCGTTCGCGAGATATGGGAGTTTGAAGCCAAGAAATGGTTGAGAAGCCATAAAATTTTTCGCAATTCTGCTGATCCAAACGCTTAACCAGAATGGCCAAGGGGAAAAATACACATACCGTTGTAATCGGGCGAGTTTCTACTTTCAGACGCAACAGGAATTTTTGGGTTAGGTCAATCCGTTCGCGAGATATGGGAGTTTCAAGCCAAAAAATGGTTGAGAAGGCAAAAAATTTTTCGTAAATCTGCTGCTCCAAACGCTTAACCAGAATGGCCTAGGGGAAATATATGCATACCGTTGTAATCGGGCGAGTTTCTAATTTCAGTTACAATAGGAATTTTTGGGTTCGGTCAATCCGTTCGAGAGATATGGGACTTTGAAGCTAAGAAATGGTTGAGAAGACAACAAATTTTTCGCAAATCTGCTGCTCCAAACGCTTAACCAGAATGGTCTAGGGAAAAAATACGCATACCGTTGTAATCGGGCGAGTTTCTACATTCAGATACAATAGGAATTTTTGTGTTCTGTCAATCCATTCACGAGATATGGGACTTTGAAGCTAAGAAATGGTTGACAAGACAACAAATTTTTCGCACTTCTGCTGCTCCAATCGCTTAACCAGAATGCCCTTGGGGAAAAATACACGTACCGTTGTAGTCGGGAGCGTTTCTGCTTTCAGATGCATAAGGAATTTTTGGGTTAGGTCAATCCGTTCGCGAGATATGGGAGTTTGAAGCTAAGAAATGGTTGAGAAGGCAAAAGATTTTTCGCAATTCTGCTGCTCCGAACGCTTAACCAGAATGCCTTAGGGAAAAAATACACATACCGTTGTAATCGGGCGAGTTTCTACTTTCAGATACATAAGGAATTTTTGGGTTAGGTCAATCCGTTCGCGAGATATGGGAGTTTGAAGCTAAGAAATGGTTGAGAAGGCAAAAGATTTTTCGCAATTCTGCTGCTCCAAACGCTTAACCAGAATGCCATAGGGAAAAAATACACATTCCGTTGTAATCGGGCGAGTTTCTACTTTCAGACGCAATAGGAATTTTTCGGTTAAGTCAATCCGTTCGCGAGATATGGGACTTTGAAGCTAAGAAATGGTTGACAAGACAACAAATTTTTCGCAATTCTGCTGCTCCAAACGCTTAACCAGAATGGCCTAGGGAAACAATACGCATACCGTTGTGATCGGGCGAGTTTCTACTTTCAGACGCAACAGGAATTTCTGGGTTAGGTCAACCCGTTCGCGAGATATGGGAGTTTGAAGCCAAGAAATGGTTGAGAAGGCAAAAAATTTTTCGCCATTCTGCTGCTCCAAACGCTTAACCAGAATGCCCTAGGGAAAAAATACACATACCGTTGTAATCGGGCGAGTTTCTACTTTCAGATGCAAGAGGAATTTTTGGGTTAGGTCAATCCGTTCGCGAGATATGGGAGTTTGAAGCCAAGAAATGGTTGAGAAGGCAAAAAATTTTTCGAAAGTCTGCAGCTCCAAACGCTTAACCAGAATGCCCTAGGGAAAAAATACACATATCGTTGTAATCGTGCGAGTTTCTACTTTCAAATGCAATAGGAATTTTTGGGTTAGGACAATCCGTTCGCGAGATATGGGAGTTTGAAGCCAAGAAATGGTAGAGACGGCAAAAAATTTTTCACAATTCTGCTGCTCCAAACGCTTAACCAGAAAGGCCTAGGGAAAAAATACACATGCCGCTGTAGTCGGGCGAGTTTCTACTTTCAGTTGCAATAGGAAGTTTTGGGTTAGGTCAATCCGTACGCGAGATATGGGAGTTTGAAGCCAAGAAATGGTTGAGAAGGCAAAAAATTTTTCGCAATTCTGCTGCTTCAAACGCTTAACCAGAATGGCCTAGGGAAAAAATAAACATACCGTTGTAATCGGGCGAGTTTCTACTTTCAGTTACAATAGGAATTTTTGGGTCTGGTCAATCCGTTCGCGAGATATGGTACTTTGAATCTAAGAAATGGTTTACAAGACAACAAATTTTTCGCACTTCTGCTGCTCCAATCGCTTAACATGAGTGGCCTAGGGGAAAAATACACGTAGCGTTGTAATCGGGCGAGTTTCTACTTTCAGACGCAATAGGAATTTTTCGGTTAAGTCAATCCGTTCGCGAGATATGGGAGTTTGAAGCTAAGAAATGGTTTAGAAGACAACAAATTTTTCGCAATTCTGCTGCTCCAAACGCTTAACCAGAATGGGCTAGGGAAAAAATACACATACCCTTGTAATCGGGCGAGTTTCTACTTTCAGATGCAATAGGAATTTTTGGGTTAGGTCAATCCGTTCGCGAGATATGGGAGTTTGAAGCTAAGAAATGGTTGAGAAGACAACAAATTTTTCGCAATTCTGCTGCTCCAAACGCTTAACCAGAATGGCCTAGGGAAAAAATACACATACCGTTGTAATCGGGCGAGTTTCTGCTTTCAGTTACAATAGGAATTTTTGGGTCTGGTCAATCCGTTCGCGAGATATGGGACTTTGAAGCTAAGAAATGGTTGACAAGACAACAAATTTTTCGCACTTCTGTTGCTCCAATCGCTTAACCAGAATGGCCTACGGAAAAAATACACATACCGTTGTAATCGGGCGAGTTTATTCTTTCAGTTACAATAGGAATTTTTGGGTTCGGTCAATCCGATCGCGAGATATGGGACATTGAAGCTAAGAAATGGTTGACAAGACAACAAATTTTTCGCACTTCTGCTGCTCCAATCGTTTAACCAGAATGCCCTACGGGTAAAATACACGTACCGTTGAAATCGGGCGAGTTTCTACTTTCAAATGCAATAGCAATTTTTGGGTTAGGACAATCCGTTCGCGAGATATGGGAGTTTGAAGCCAAGAAATGGTAGAGAAGGCAAAAAATTTTTCACAATTCTGCTGCTCCAAACGCTTAACCAGAAAGGCCTAGGGAAAAAATACACATGCCGCTGTAGTCGGGCGAGTTTCTACTTTCAGTTGCAATAGGAAGTTTTGGGTTAGGTCAATCCGTACGCGAGATATGGGAGTTTGAAGCCAAGAAATGGTTGAGAAGGCAAAAAATTTTTCGCAATTCTGCTGCTTCAAACGCTTAACCAGAATGGCCTAGGGAAAAAATAAACATACCGTTGTAATCGGGCGAGTTTCTACTTTCAGTTACAATAGGAATTTTTGGGTCTGGTCAATCCGTTCGCGAGATATGGGACTTTGAAGCTAAGAAATGGTTTACAAGACAACAAATTTTTCGCACTTCTGCTGCTCCAATCGCTTAACATGAATGGCCTAGGGGAAAAATACACGTAGCGTTGTAATCGGGCGAGTTTCTACTTTCAGACGCAATAGGAATTTTTCGGTTAAGTCAATCCGTTCGCGAGATATGGGAGTTTGAAGCTAAGAAATGGTTTAGAAGACAACAAATTTTTCGCAATTCTGCTGCTCCAAACGCTTAACCAGAATGGGCTAGGGAAAAAATACACATACCCTTGTAATCGGGCGAGTTTCTACTTTCAGATGCAATAGGAATTTTTGGGTTAGGTCAATCCGTTCGCGAGATATGGGAGTTTGAAGCTAAGAAATGGTTGAGAAGACAACAAATTTTTCGCAATTCTGCTGCTCCAAACGCTTAACCAGAATGGCCTAGGGAAAAAATACACATACCGTTGTAATCGGGCGAGTTTCTGCTTTCAGTTACAATAGGAATTTTTGGGTCTGGTCAATCCGTTCGCGAGATATGGGACTTTGAAGCTAAGAAATGGTTGACAAGACAACAAATTTTTCGCACTTCTGCTGCTCCAATCGTTTAACCAGAATGCCCTAGGGGTAAAATACGCATACCGCTGTAATCGGGCGAGTTTCTACTTTCAGATGCAATAGGAATTTTTGGGTTAGGTCAATCCGTTCGCGAGATATGGGAGTTTGAAGCTAAGAAGTGGTTGAGAAGACAACAAATTTTTCGCAATTCTGCTGCTCCAAACGCTTAACCAGAATGGCCTAGGGAAAAAATACACATACCGTTGTAATCGGGCGAGTATCTGCTTTCAGTTACAATAGGAATTTTTGGGTCTGGTCAATCCGTTCGCGAGATATGGGACTTTGAAGCTAAGAAATGGTTGACAAGACAACAAATTTTTCGCACTTCTGTTGCTCCAATCGCTTAACCAGCATGGCCTAGGGAAAAAATACACATACCGTTGTAATCGGGCGAGTTTCTACTTTCAGATGCAATAGGAATTTTTGGGTTTGGTCAATCCGTTCGCGAGATATGGGACTTTGAAGCTAAGAAATGGTTGAGAAGGCAACAAATTTTTCGCAATTCTGCTGCTCCAAACGCTTAACCAGAATGGCCTAGGGAAAAAATACGTATACCGTTGTAATCGGGCGAGTTTCTACTTTCAGACGCAGCAGGAATTTTGGGTTTGGTCAATCCGTTCGCGAGATATGGGACTTTGAAACTAAGAAATGGTTGAGAAGACAACAAATTTTTCGCAATTCTGCTGCTCCAAACGCTTAACCAGAATGGCCTAGGGAAAAAATACGCATACCGTTGTAATCGGGCGAGTTTCTACTTTCAGACGCAACAGGAATTTCTGGGTTAGGTCAACCCGTTCGCGAGATATGGGCGTTTGAAGCTAAGAAATGGTTGAGAAGGCAAAAAATTTTTCGCAATTCTGCTGCTCCAAACGCTTAACCAGAATGCCCAAGGGAAAAAATACACATACCGTTGTAATCGGGCGAGTTTCTACTTTCAGATGCAATAGGAATTTTTGGGTTAGGTCAATCCGTTCGCGAGATATGGGAGTTTGAAGCCAAGAAATGGTTGAGAAGGCAAACAATTTTTCGAAAATCTGCTGCTCCAAACGCTTAACCAGAATGCCCTAGGGAAAAAATACACATACCGTTGTAATCGGGCGAGTTTCTACTTTCAGTTACAATAGGAATTTTTGGGTTCGGTCAATCCGTTCGCGAGATATGGGACATTGAAGCTAAGAAATGGTTGACAAGACAACAAATTTTTCGCACTTCTGCTGCTCCAATCGTTTAACCAGAATGCCCTAGGGGTAAAATACACGTACCGTTGTAATCGGGCGAGTTTCTACTTTCAAATGCAATAGGAATTTTTGGGTTAGGACAATCCGTTCGCGAGATATGAGAGTTTGAAGCTAAGGAATGGTTGAGTAGGCAAAAAATTTTTCGCAATTCTGCTGCTCCAAACGCTTAACCAGAATGGCCCAGGGAAAAAATACGCATACCGCTGTAATCGGGCGAGTTTCTACTTTCAGATGCAATAGGAATTTTTGGGTTAGGTCAATCCGTTCGCGAGATATGGGAGTTTGAAGCCAAGAAATGGTTGAGAAGGCATAAAATTTTTCGCAATTCTGCTGATCCAAACGCTTAACCAGAATGGCCAAGGGGAAAAATACACATACCGTTGTAATCGGGCGAGTTTCTACTTTCAGACGCAACAGGAAATTTTGGGTTAGGTCAATCCGTTCGCGAGATATGGGAGTTTCAAGCCAAAAAATGGTTGAGAAGGCAAAAAATTTTTCGTAAATCTGCTGCTCCAAACGCTTAACCAGAATGGCCTAGGGGAAATATATGCATACCGTTGTTATGGGGCGAGTTTCTACTTTCAGTTACAATAGGAATTTTTGGGTTCGGTCAATCCGTTCGCGAGATATGGGACTTTGAAGCTAAGAAATGGTTGAGAAGACAACAAATTTTTGGCAAATCTGCTGCTCCAAACGCTTAACCAGAATGGTCTAGGGAAAAAATACGCATACCGTTGTAATCGGGCGAGTTTCTACATTCAGATACAATAGGAATGTTTGGGTTCTGTCAATCCGTTCGCGAGATATGGGACTTTGAAGCTAAGAAATGGTTGACAAGACAACAAATTTTTCGCACTTCTGCTGCTCCAATCGCTTAACCAGAATGCCCTTGGGGAAAAATACACGTACCGTTGTAACCTGGAGCGTTTCTACTTTCAGATGCATAAGGAATTTTTGGGTTAGGTCAATCCGTTCGCGAGATATGGGAGTTTGAAGCTAAGAAATGGTTGAGAAGGCAAAAGATTTTTCGCAATTCTGCTGCTCCAAACGCTTAACCAGAATGCCCTAGGGAAAAAATACACATTCCGTTGTAATCGGGCGAGTTTCTACTTTCAGACGCAATAGGAATTTTTCGGTTAAGTCAATCCGTTCGCGAGATATGGGACTTTGAAGCTAAGAAATGGTTGAGAAGACAACAAATTTTTCGCAATTCTGCTGCTCCAAACGCTTAACCAGAATGGCCTAGGGAAACAATACGCATACCGTTGTAATCGGGCGAGTTTCTACTTTCAGACGCAACAGGAATTTCTGGGTTAGGTCAACCCGTTCGCGAGATATGGGAGCTTGAAGCCAAGAAATGGTTGAGAAGGCAAAAAATTTTTCGCAATTCTGCTGCTCCAAACGCTTAACCAGAATGCCCTAGGGAAAAATACACATACCGTTGTAATCGGGCGAGTTTCTACTTTCAGATGCAATAGGAATTTTTGGGTTAGGTCAATCCGTTCGCGAGATATGGGAGTTTGAAGCTAAGAAATGGTTGAGAAGGCAAAAGATTTTTCGCAATTCTGCTGCTCCGAACGCTTAACCAGAATGCCTTAGGGAAAAAATACACATACCGTTGTAATCGGGCGAGTTTCTACTTTCAGATACATAAGGAATTTTTTTGTTAGGTCAATCCGTTCGCGAGATATGGGAGTTTGAAGCTAAGAAATGGTTGAGAAGGCAAAAGATTTTTCGCAATTTTGCTGCTCCAAACGCTTAACCAGAATGCCCTAGGGAAAAAATACACATTCCGTTGTAATCGGGCGAGTTTCTACTTTCAGACGCAATAGGAATTTTTCGGTTAAGTCAATCCGTTCGCGAGATATGGGACTTTGAAGCTAAGAAATGGTTGAGAAGACAACAAATTTTTCGCAATTCTGCTGCTCCAAACGCTTAACCAGAATGGCCTAGGGAAAAAATACACATACCGTTGTAATCGGGCGAGTTTCTACTTTCAGATGCAATAGGAATTTTTGGGTTAGGTCAATCCGTTCGCGAGATATGGGAGTTTGAAGCCAAGAAATGGTTGAGAAGGCAAAAAATTTTTCGAAAATCTGCTGCTCCAAACGCTTAACCAGAATGCCCTAGGGAAAAAATACACATACCGTTGTAATCGGGCGAGTTTCTACTTTCAGTTACAATAGGAATTTTTGGGTTCGGTCAATTCGTTCGCGAGATATGGGACATTGAAGCTAAGAAATGGTTGACAAGACAACAAATTTTTCGCACTTCTGCTGCTCCAATCGTTTAACCAGAATGCCCTAGGGGTAAAATACACGTACAGTTGTAATCGGGCGAGTTTCTACTTTCAAATGCAAAAGGAATTTTTGGGTTAGGACAATCCGTTCGCGAGATATGAGAGTTTGAAGCTAAGAAATGGTTGAGTAGGCAAAAAATTTTTCGCAATTCCGCTGCTCCAAACGCTTAACCAGAATGGCCCAGGGAAAAAATACGCATACCGCTGTTATCGGGCGAGTTTCTACTTTCACAAGCAACAGGAATTTTTGGGTTTGGTCAATCCGTTCGCGAGATATGGGACTTTGAAGGTAAGAAATGGTTGAGAAGACAACAAATTTTTTGCAATTCTGTTGCTCCAAACGCTTAACCAGAATGGGCTAGGGAAAAAATACACATACCGTTGTAATCGGGCGAGTTTCTACTTTCAGATGCAATAGGAATTTTTGGGTTAGGTCAATCCGTTCGCGAGATATGGGAGTTTGAAGCCAAGAAATGGTTGAGAAGGCATAAAATTTTTCGCAATTCTGCTGATCCAAACGCATAACCAGAATGCCCTTGGGGAAAAATACACGTACCGTTGTAACCTGGAGCGTTTCTACTTTCAGATGCATAAGGAATTTTTGGGTTAGGTCAATCCGTTCGCGAGATATGGGAGTTTGAAGCTAAGAAATGGTTGAGAAGGCAAAAGATTTTTCGCAATTCTGCTGCTCCAAACGCTTAACCAGAACGCCCTAGGGAAAAAATACACATTCCGTTGTAATCGGGCGAGTTTCTACTTTCAGACGCAATAGGAATTTTTCGGTTAAGTCAATCCGTTCGCGAGATATGGGAGTTTGAAGCCAAGAAATGGTTGAGAAGGCAAAAAATTTTTCGAAAATCTGCTGCCCCAAACGCTTAACCAGAATGCCCTAGGGAAAAAATACACATACCGTTGTAATCGGGCGAGTTTCTACTTTCAGTTACAATAGGAATTTTTGGGTTCGGTCAATTCGTTCGCGAGATATGGGACATTGAAGCTAAGAAATGGTTGACAAGACAACAAATTTTTCGCACTTCTGCTGCTCCAATCGTTTAACCAGAATGCCCTAGGGGTAAAATACACGTACAGTTGTAATCGGGCGAGTTTCTACTTTCAAATGCAAAAGGAATTTTTGGGTTAGGACAATCCGTTCGCGAGATATGAGAGTTTGAAGCTAAGAAATGGTTGAGTAGGCAAAAAATTTTTCGCAATTCCGCTGCTCCAAACGCTTAACCAGAATGGCCCAGGGAAAAAATACGCATACCGCTGTTATCGGGCGAGTTTCTACTTTCACAAGCAACAGGAATTTTTGGGTTTGGTCAATCCGTTCGCGAGATATGGGACTTTGAAGGTAAGAAATGGTTGAGAAGACAACAAATTTTTTGCAATTCTGTTGCTCCAAACGCTTAACCAGAATGGGCTAGGGAAAAAATACACATACCGTTGTAATCGGGCGAGTTTCTACTTTCAGATGCAATAGGAATTTTTGGGTTAGGTCAATCCGTTCGCGAGATATGGGAGTTTGAAGCCAAGAAATGGTTGAGAAGGCATAAAATTTTTCGCAATTCTGCTGATCCAAACGCATAACCAGAATGCACTTGGGGAAAAATACACGTACCGTTGTAACCTGGAGCGTTTCTACTTTCAGATGCATAAGGAATTTTTGGGTTAGGTCAATCCGTTCGCGAGATATGGGAGTTTGAAGCTAAGAAATGGTTGAGAAGGCAAAAGATTTTTCGCAATTCTGCTGCTCCAAACGCTTAACCAGAACGCCCTAGGGAAAAAATACACATTCCGTTGTAATCGGGCGAGTTTCTACTTTCAGACGCAATAGGAATTTTTCGGTTAAGTCAATCCGTTCGCGAGATATGGGACTTTGAAGCTAAGAAATGGTTGAGAAGACAACAAATTTTTCGCAATTCTGCTGCTCCAAACGCTTAACCAGAATGGCCTAGGGAAACAATACGCATACCGTTGTAATCGGGCGAGTTTCTACTTTCAGACGCAACAGGAATTTCTGGGTTAGGTCAACCCGTTCGCGAGATATGGGAGCTTGAAGCCAAGAAATGGTTGAGAAGGCAAAAAATTTTCGCAATTCTGCTGCTCCAAACGCTTAACCAGAATGCCCTAGGGAAAAATACACATACCGTTGTAATCGGGCGAGTTTCTACTTTCAGATGCAATAGGAATTTTTGGGTTAGGTCAATCCGTTCGCGAGATATGGGAGTTTGAAGCTAAGAAATGGTTGAGAAGGCAAAAGATTTTTCGCAATTCTGCTGCTCCGAACGCTTAACCAGAATGCCTTAGGGAAAAAATACACATACCGTTGTAATCGGGCGAGTTTCTACTTTCAGATACATAAGGAATTTTTTTGTTAGGTCAATCCGTTCGCGAGATATGGGAGTTTGAAGCTAAGAAATGTTGAGAAGGCAAAAGATTTTTCGCAATTTTGCTGCTCCAAACGCTTAACCAGAATGCCCTAGGGAAAAAATACACATTCCGTTGTAATCGGGCGAGTTTCTACTTTCAGACGCAATAGGAATTTTTCGGTTAAGTCAATCCGTTCGCGAGATATGGACTTTGAAGCTAAGAAATGGTTGAGAAGACAACAAATTTTTCGCAATTCTGCTGCTCCAAACGCTTAACCAGAATGGCCTAGGGAAAAAATACACATACCGTTGTAATCGGGCGAGTTTCTACTTTCAGATGCAATAGGAATTTTTGGGTTAGGTCAATCCGTTCGCGAGATATGGGAGTTTGAAGCCAAGAAATGGTTGAGAAGGCAAAAATTTTTCGAAAATCTGCTGCTCCAAACGCTTAACCAGAATGCCCTAGGGAAAAAATACACATACCGTTGTAATCGGGCGAGTTTCTACTTTCAGTTACAATAGGAATTTTTGGGTTCGGTCAATTCGTTCGCGAGATATGGGACATTGAAGCTAAGAAATGGTTGACAAGACAACAAATTTTTCGCACTTCTGCTGCTCCAATCGTTTAACCAGAATGCCCTAGGGGTAAAATACACGTACAGTTGTAATCGGGCGAGTTTCTACTTTCAAATGCAAAAGGAATTTTTGGGTTAGGACAATCCGTTCGCGAGATATGAGAGTTTGAAGCTAAGAAATGGTTGAGTAGGCAAAAAATTTTTCGCAATTCCGCTGCTCCAAACGCTTAACCAGAATGGCCCAGGGAAAAAATACGCATACGCTGTTATCGGGCGAGTTTCTACTTTCACAAGCAACAGGAATTTTTGGGTTTGGTCAATCCGTTCGCGAGATATGGGACTTTGAAGGTAAGAAATGGTTGAGAAGACAACAAATTTTTTGCAATTCTGTTGCTCCAAACGCTTAACCAGAATGGGCTAGGGAAAAAATACACATACCGTTGTAATCGGGCGAGTTTCTACTTTCAGATGCAATAGGAATTTTTGGGTTAGGTCAATCCGTTCGCGAGATATGGGAGTTTGAAGCCAAGAAATGGTTGAGAAGGCATAAAATTTTTCGCAATTCTGCTGATCCAAACGCATAACCAGAATGCACTTGGGGAAAAATACACGTACCGTTGTAACCTGGAGCGTTTCTACTTTCAGATGCATAAGGAATTTTTGGGTTAGGTCAATCCGTTCGCGAGATATGGGAGTTTGAAGCTAAGAAATGGTTGAGAAGGCAAAAGATTTTTCGCAATTCTGCTGCTCCAAACGCTTAACCAGAACGCCCTAGGGAAAAAATACACATTCCGTTGTAATCGGGCGAGTTTCTACTTTCAGACGCAATAGGAATTTTTCGGTTAAGTCAATCCGTTCGCGAGATATGGGACTTTGAAGCTAAGAAATGGTTGAGAAGACAACAAATTTTTCGCAATTCTGCTGCTCCAAACGCTTAACCAGAATGGCCTAGGGAAACAATACGCATACCGTTGTAATCGGGCGAGTTTCTACTTTCAGACGCAACAGGAATTTCTGGGTTAGGTCAACCCGTTCGCGAGATATGGGAGCTTGAAGCCAAGAAATGGTTGAGAAGGCAAAAAATTTTTCGCAATTCTGCTGCTCCAAACGCTTAACCAGAATGCCCTAGGGAAAAATACACATACCGTTGTAATCGGGCGAGTTTCTACTTTCAGATGCAATAGGAATTTTTGGGTTAGGTCAATCCGTTCGCGAGATATGGGAGTTTGAAGCTAAGAAATGGTTGAGAAGGCAAAAGATTTTCGCAATTCTGCTGCTCCGAACGCTTAACCAGAATGCCTTAGGGAAAAAATACACATACCGTTGTAATCGGGCGAGTTTCTACTTTCAGATACATAAGGAATTTTTTTGTTAGGTCAATCCGTTCGCGAGATATGGGAGTTTGAAGCTAAGAAATGGTTGAGAAGGCAAAAGATTTTTCGCAATTTTGCTGCTCCAAACGCTTAACCAGAATGCCCTAGGGAAAAAATACACATTCCGTTGTAATCGGGCGAGTTTCTACTTTCAGACGCAATAGGAATTTTTCGGTTAAGTCAATCCGTTCGCGAGATATGGGACTTTGAAGCTAAGAAATGGTTGAGAAGACAACAAATTTTTCGCAATTCTGCTGCTCCAAACGCTTAACCAGAATGGCCTAGGGAAAAAATACACATACCGTTGTAATCGGGCGAGTTTCTACTTTCAGATGCAATAGGAATTTTTGGGTTAGGTCAATCCGTTCGCGAGATATGGGAGTTTGAAGCCAAGAAATGGTTGAGAAGGCAAAAAATTTTTCGAAAATCTGCTGCTCCAAACGCTTAACCAGAATGCCCTAGGGAAAAAATACACATACCGTTGTAATCGGGCGAGTTTCTACTTTCAGTTACAATAGGAATTTTTGGGTTCGGTCAATTCGTTCGCGAGATATGGGACATTGAAGCTAAGAAATGGTTGACAAGACAACAAATTTTTCGCACTTCTGCTGCTCCAATCGTTTAACCAGAATGCCCTAGGGGTAAAATACACGTACAGTTGTAATCGGGCGAGTTTCTACTTTCAAATGCAAAAGGAATTTTTGGGTTAGGACAATCCGTTCGCGAGATATGAGAGTTTGAAGCTAAGAAATGGTTGAGTAGGCAAAAAATTTTTCGCAAT